>NC_081556.1:118227412-118357258 GCF_963082655.1 Stomoxys calcitrans
CTAGGACGCGTAGTTTAGGAGATACAGCCATTTTAAGTTTTCAAAGTGAAATTTAGATTTTTAATGGGGTTCAATGAAATTTGGAATTTTTTGAGGTTGTCACGAATTAAGGCCCATTTCCCTCTAGGACGCATAGTTTAGGAGATACAGCCATTTTAAGTTTTCCAAGTGAAATTTCGATTTTTAAATGGGGTTTCAATGAAATTTGGAATTTTTTGAGGTAGTCACGAATTAAGGCCCATTTCCCTCTACGACGCATAGTTTAGGAGATACAGCCATTTAAGTTTTCCAAGTGAAATTTCGATTTTTAATGGGGTTTCAATGAAATTTGGAATTTTTTGAGGTAGTCACGAATTAAGGCCCATTTCCCTCTAGGACGCATAGTTTAGGAGATACAGCCATTTTAAGTTTTCCAAGTGAAATTTCGATTTTTAATGGGGTTTCAATGAAATTTGGAATTTTTTGAGGTAGTCACGAATTAAGGCCCATTTCCCTCTAGGACGCATAGTTTAGGAGATACAGCCATTTTAAGTTTTCCAAGTGAAATTTCGATTTTAATGGGGTTTCAATGAAATTTGGAATTTTTTGAGGTAGTCACGAATTAAGGCCCATTTCCCTCTACGACGCGTAGTTTAGGAGATACAGCCATTTTAAGTTTTCCAAGTGAAATTTCGATTTTTAATGGGGTTTCAATGAAATTTGGAATTTTTTGAGGTAGTCACAAATCTCATTTCCCTCTAGGACGCATAGTTTAGGAGATACAGCCATTTTAAGTTTTCCAAGTGAAATTTCGATTTTTAATGGGGTTTCAATGAAATTTGGAATTTTTTGAGGTAGTCACGAATTAAGGCCCATTTCCCTCTACGACGCATAGTTTAGGAGATACAGCCATTTTAAGTTTTCCAAATGAAATTTCGATTTTTAATGGGGTTTCAATGAAATTTGAAATTTTTGTTGTCCCTCTAGGACGCATAGTTTAGGAGATACAGCCATTTTAAGTTTTCCAAGTGAAATTTCGATTTTTAATGGGGTTTCAATGAAATTTGGAATTTTTTGAGGTAGTCACGAATTAAGGCCCATTTCCCTCTAGGACGCGTAGTTTAGGAGATACAGCCATTTTAAGTTTTCCAAGTGAAATTTCGATTTTTAATGGGGTTTCAATGAAATTTGGAATTTTTTGAGGTAGTCACGAATTAAGGCCCATTTCCCTCTAGGACGCATAGTTTAGGAGATACAGCCATTTTAAGTTTTCCAAGTGAAATTTCGATTTTTAATGGGGTTTCAATGAAATTTGGAATTTTTTGAGGCAGTCACGAATTAAGGCCCATTTCCATCTACGACGCGTAGTTTAGGAGATACAGCCATTTTAAGTTTTCCAAGTGAAATTTCGATTTTTAATGGGGTTTCAATGAAATTTGGAATTTTTGAAGTAGTCACGAATTAAGGCCCATTTCCCTCTACGACGCATAGTTTAGGAGATACAGCCATTTTAAGTTTTCCAAGTGAAATTTCGATTTTTAATGGGGTTTCAATGAAATTTGGAATTTTTTGAGGTAGTCACGAATTAAGGCCCATTTCCCTCTAGGACGCATAGTTTAGAAGATACAGCCATTTTAAGTTTTCCAAGTGAAATTTCGATTTTTAATGGGGTTTCAATGAAATTTGGAATTTTTTGAGGTAATTACGAATTAAGGCCCATTTCCCTCTAGGACGCATATTTTAGGAGATACAGCCATTTTAAGTTTTCCAAGTGAAATTTCGTTTTTTTAATGGGGTTTCAATGAAATTTGAAATTTTTGGAGGTAGTCACGAATTAAGGCCCATTTCCCTCTAGGACGCATAGTTTAGGAGATACAGCCATTTTAAGTTTTCCAAGTGAAATTTCGATTTTTAATGGGGTTTCAATGAAATTTGGAATTTTTTGAGGTAGTCACGAATTAAGGCCCATTTCCCTCTAGGACGCATAGTTTAGGAGATACAGCCATTTTAAGTTTTCCAAGTGAAATTTCGATTTTTAATGGGGTTTCAATGAAATTTGGAATTTTTTGAGGTAGTCACGAATTAAGGCCCATTTCCCTCTAGGACGCATAGTTTAGGAGATACAGCCATTTTAAGTTTTCCAAGTGAAATTTCGATTTTTAAATGGGGTTTCAATGAAATTTGGAATTTTTTGAGGTAGTCACGAATTAAGGCCCATTTCCCTCTACGACGCGTAGTTTAGGAGATACAGCCATTTTAAGTTTTCCAAGTGAAATTTCGATTTTTAAATGGGGTTTCAATGAAATTTGGAATTTTTTGAGGTAGTCACGAATTAAGGCCCATTTCCCTCTACGACGCGTAGTTTAGGAGATACAGCCATTTTAAGTTTTCCAAGTGAAATTTCGATTTTTAATGGGGTTTCAATGAAATTTGGAATTTTTTGAGGTAGTCACGAATTAAGTCTCATTTCCCTCTAGGACGCATAGTTTAGGAGATACAGCCATTTTCAGTTTTCCAAGTGAAATTTCGATTTTTAATGGGGTTTCAATGAAATTTGGAATTTTTTGAGGTAGTCACGAATTAAGGCCCATTTCCCTCTACGACGCATAGTTTAGGAGATACAGCCATTTTAAGTTTTTCAAATGAAATTTCGATTTTTAATGGGGTTTCAATGAAATTTGAAATTTTTGTTGTCCCTCTAGGACGCATAGTTTAGGAGATACAGCCATTTTAAGTTTTCCAAGTGAAATTTCGATTTTTAATGGGGTTTCAATGAAATTTGGAATTTTTTGAGGTAGTCACGAATTAAGGCCCATTTCCCTCTAGGACGCGTAGTTTAGGAGATACAGCCATTTTAAGTTTTTCAATTGAAATTTCGATTTTTAATGGGGTTTCAATGAAATTTTAAATTTTTGTTGTCGCTCTAGGACGCATAGTTTAGGAGATACAGCCATTTTAAGTTTTCCAAGTGAAATTTCGATTTTTAAATGGGGTTTCAATGAAATTTGGAATTTTTTGAGGTAGTCACGAATTAAGGCCCATTTCCCTCTAGGACGCATAGTTTAGGAGATACAGCCATTTTAAGTTTTCCAAGTGAAAGTTCGATTTTTAATGGGGTTTCAATGAAATTTGGAATTTTTTGAGGTAGTCACGAATTAAGGCCCATTTCCCTCTAGGACGCATAGTTTAGGAGATACAGCCATTTTAAGTTTTCCAAGTGAAATTTCGATTTTAATGGGGTTTCAATGAAATTTGGAATTTTTTGAGGTAGTCACGAATTAAGGCCCATTTCCCTCTAGGACGCATAGTTTAGGAGATACAGCCATTTTAAGTTTTCCAAGTGAAATTTCGATTTTTAATGGGGTTTCAATGAAATTTGGAATTTTTTGAGGTAGTCACGAATTAAGGCCCATTTCCCTCTAGGACGCATAGTTTAGGAGATACAGCCATTTTAAGTTTTCCAAGTGAAATTTCGATTTTTAAATGGGGTTTCAATGAAATTTGGAATTTTTGAGGTAGTCACGAATTAAGGCCCATTTCCCTCTACGACGCGTAGTTTAGGAGATACAGCCATTTTAAGTTTTCCAAGTGAAATTTCGATTTTTAAATGGGGTTTCAATGAAATTTGGAATTTTTTGAGGTAGTCACGAATTAAGGCCCATTTCCCTCTACGACGCGTAGTTTAGGAGATACAGCCATTTTAAGTTTTCCAAGTGAAATTTCGATTTTTAATGGGGTTTCAATGAAATTTGGAATTTTTTGAGGTAGTCACGAATTAAGGCCCATTTCCCTCTAGGACGCATAGTTTAGGAGATACAGCCATTTTAAGTTTTCCAAGTGAAATTTCGATTTTTAATGGGGTTTCAATGAAATTTGGAATTTTTTGAGGTAGTCACGAATTAAGGCCCATTTCCCTCTAGGACGCATAGTTTAGGAGATACAGCCATTTTAAGTTTTCCAAGTGAAATTTCGATTTTTAAATGGGGTTTCAATGAAATTTGGAATTTTTTGAGGTAGTCACGAATTAAGGCCCATTTCCCTCTACGACGCATAGTTTAGGAGATACAGCCATTTTAAGTTTTCCAAGTGAAATTTCGATTTTTAATGGGGTTTCAATGAAATTTGGAATTTTTTGAGGTAGTCACGAATTAAGGCCCATTTCCCTCTAGGACGCATAGTTTAGGAGATACAGCCATTTTAAGTTTTCCAAGTGAAATTTCGATTTTTAATGGGGTTTCAATGAAATTTGGAATTTTTGAGGTAGTCACGAATTAAGGCCCATTTCCCTCTAGGACGCATAGTTTAGGAGATACAGCCATTTTAAGTTTTCCAAGTGAAATTTCGATTTTTAATGGGGTTTCAATGAAATTTGGAATTTTTTGAGGTAGTCACGAATTAAGGCCCATTTCCCTCTACGACGCGTAGTTTAGGAGATACAGCCATTTTAAGTTTTCCAAGTGAAATTTCGATTTTTAATGGGGTTTCAATGAAATTTGGAATTTTTTGAGGTTGTCACGAATTAAGGCCCATTTCCCTCTAGGACGCATAGTTTAGGAGATACAGCCATTTTAAGTTTTTCAAGTGAAATTTCGATTTTTAATGGGGTTTCAATGAAATTTGGAATTTTTTGAGGTAGTCACGAATTAAGGCCCATTTCCCTCTAGGACGCATAGTTTAGGAGATACAGCCATTTTAAGTTTTTCAAGTGAAATTTCGATTTTTAATGGGGTTTCAATGAAATTTTAAATTTTTGTTGTCCCTCTAGGACGCATAGTTTAGGAGATACAGCCATTTTAAGTTTTCCAAGTGAAATTTCGATTTTTAATGGGGTTTCAATGAAATTTGGAATTTTTTGAGGTAGTCACGAATTAAGGCCCATTTCCCTCTACGACGCGTAGTTTAGGAGATACAGCCATTTTAAGTTTTCCAAGTGAAATTTCGATTTTTAATGGGGTTTCAATGAAATTTGGAATTTTTTGAGGTTGTCACGAATTAAGGCCCATTTCCCTCTAGGACGCATAGTTTAGGAGATACAGCCATTTTAAGTTTTTCAAGTGAAATTTCGATTTTTAATGGGGTTTCAATGAAATTTGGAATTTTTTGAGGTAGTCACGAATTAAGGCCCATTTCCCTCTACGACGCATAGTTTAGGAGATACAGCCATTTTAAGTTTTCCAAATGAAATTTCGATTTTTAATGGGGTTTCAATGAAATTTTAAATTTTTGTTGTCCCTCTAGGACGCATAGTTTAGGAGATACAGCCATTTTAAGTTTTCCAAGTGAAATTTCGATTTTTAATGGCGTTTCAATGAAATTTGGAATTTTTTGAGGTAGTCACGAATTAAGGCCCATTTCCCTCTAGGACGCATAGTTTAGGAGATACAGCCATTTTAAGTTTTCCAAGTGAAATTTCGATTTTTAATGGGGTTTCAATGAAATTTGGAATTTTTTGAGGTAGTCACGAATTAAGGCCCATTTCCCTCTAGGACGCATAGTTTAGGAGATACAGCCATTTTAAGTTTTCCAAGTGAAATTTCGATTTTTAAATGGGGTTTCAATGAAATTTGGAATTTTTTGAGGTAGTCACGAATTAAGGCCCATTTCCCTCTACGACGCATAGTTTAGGAGATACAGCCATTTTAAGTTTTCCAAGTGAAATTTCGATTTTTAATGGGGTTTCAATGAAATTTGGAATTTTTTGAGGTAGTCACGAATTAAGGCCCATTTCCCTCTAGGACGCATAGTTTAGGAGATACAGCCATTTTAAGTTTTCCAAGTGAAATTTCGATTTTTAATGGGGTTTCAATGAAATTTGGAATTTTTTGAGGTAGTCACGAATTAAGGCCCATTTCCCTCTACGACGCGTAGTTTAGGAGATACAGCCATTTTAAGTTTTCCAAGTGAAATTTCGATTTTTAATGGGGTTTCAATGAAATTTGGAATTTTTTGAGGTTGTCACGAATTAAGGCCCATTTCCCTCTAGGACGCATAGTTTAGGAGATACAGCCATTTTAAGTTTTTCAAGTGAAATTTCGATTTTTAATGGGGTTTCAATGAAATTTGGAATTTTTTGAGGTAGTCACGAATTAAGGCCCATTTCCCTCTAGGACGCATAGTTTAGGAGATACAGCCATTTTAAGTTTTTCAAGTGAAATTTCGATTTTTAATGGGGTTTCAATGAAATTTGGAATTTTTTGAGGTAGTCACGAATTAAGGCCCATTTCCCTCTACGACGCGTAGTTTAGGAGATACAGCCATTTTAAGTTTTCCAAGTGAAATTTCGATTTTTAATGGGGTTTCAATGAAATTTGGAATTTTTTGACGTAGTCACGAATTAAGGCCCATTTCCCTCTAGGACGCATAGTTTAGGAGATACAGCCATTTTAAGTTTTTCAAGTGAAATTTCGATTTTTAATGGGGTTTCAATGAAATTTGGAATTTTTTGAGGTAGTCACGAATTAAGGCCCATTTCCCTCTACGACGCATAGTTTAGGAGATACAGCCATTTTAAGTTTTCCAAATGAAATTTCGATTTTTAATGGGGTTTCAATGAAATTTTAAATTTTTGTTGTCCCTCTAGGACGCATAGTTTAGGAGATACAGCCATTTTAAGTTTTCCAAGTGAAATTTCGATTTTTAATGGGGTTTCAATGAAATTTGGAATTTTTTGAGGTAGTCACGAATTAAGGCCCATTTCCCTCTAGGACGCGTAGTTTAGGAGATACAGCCATTTTAAGTTTTTCAATTGAAATTTCGATTTTTAATGGGGTTTCAATGAAATTTTAAATTTTTGTTGTCGCTCTAGGACGCATAGTTTAGGAGATACAGCCATTTTAAGTTTTCCAAGTGAAATTTCGATTTTTAATGGGGTTTCAATGAAATTTGGAATTTTTTGAGGTAGTCACGAATTAAGGCCCATTTCCCTCTACGACGCATAGTTTAGGAGATACAGCCATTTTAAGTTTTCCAAGTGAAATTTCGATTTTTAATGGGGTTTCAATGAAATTTGGAATTTTTTGAGGTAGTCACGAATTAAGGCCCATTTCCCTCTAGGACGCATAGTTTAGGAGATACAGCCATTTTAAGTTTTTCAAGTGAAATTTCGATTTTTAATGGGGTTTCAATGAAATTTGGAATTTTTTGAGGTAGTTACGAATTAAGGCCCATTTCCCTCTAGGACGCATATTTTAGGAGATACAGCCATTTTAAGTTTTCCAAGTGAAATTTCGTTTTTTTAATGGGGTTTCAATGAAATTTGAAATTTTTGGAGGTAGTCACGAATTAAGGCCCATTTCCCTCTAGGACGCGTAGTTTAGGAGATACAGCCATTTTAAGTTTTTCAAGTGAAATTTCGATTTTTAATGGGGTTTCAATGAAATTTGGAATTTTTTGAGGTAGTCACGAATTAAGGCCCATTTCCCTCTAGGACGCATAGTTTAGGAGATACAGCCATTTTAAGTTTTCCAAGTGAAATTTCGATTTTTAAATGGGGTTTCAATGAAATCTGGAATTTTTTGAGGTAGTCACGAATTAAGGCCCATTTCCCTCTACGACGCGTAGTTTAGGAGATACAGCCATTTTAAGTTTTCCAAGTGAAATTTCGATTTTTAATGGGGTTTCAATGAAATTTGGAATTTTTTGAGGTAGTCACGAATTAAGGCCCATTTCCCTCTAGGACGCATAGTTTAGGAGATACAGCCATTTTAAGTTTTCCAAGTGAAATTTCGATTTTTAATGGGGTTTCAATGAAATTTGGAATTTTTTGAGGTAGTCACGAATTAAGGCCCATTTCCCTCTAGGACGCATAGTTTAGGAGATACAGCCATTTTAAGTTTTCCAAGTGAAATTTCGATTTTTAAATGGGGTTTCAATGAAATTTGGAATTTTTTGAGGTAGTCACGAATTAAGGCCCATTTCCCTCTACGACGCGTAGTTTAGGAGATACAGCCATTTTAAGTTTTCCAAGTGAAATTTCGTTTTTTAATGGGGTTTCAATGAAATTTGGAATTTTTTGAGGTAGTCACGAATGAAGGCCCATTTCCCTCTACGACGCGTAGTTTAGGAGATACAGCCATTTTAAGTTTTCCAAGTGAAATTTCGATTTTTAATGGGGTTTCAATGAAATTTGGAATTTTTTGAGGTTGTCACGAATTAAGGCCCATTTCCCTCTAGGACGCATAGTTTAGGAGATACAGCCATTTTAAGTTTTTCAAGTGAAATTTCGATTTTTAATGGGGTTTCAATGAAATTTGGAATTTTTTGAGGTAGTCACGAATTAAGGCCCATTTCCCTCTACGACGCATAGTTTAGGAGATACAGCCATTTTAAGTTTTCCAAATGAAATTTCGATTTTTAATGGGGTTTCAATGAAATTTGAAATTTTTGTTGTCCCTCTAGGACGCATAGTTTAGGAGATACAGCCATTTTAAGTTTTCCAAGTGAAATTTCGATTTTTAATGGGGTTTCAATGAAATTTGGAATTTTTTGAGGTAGTCACGAATTAAGGCCCATTTCCCTCTAGGACGCGTA
Organism: Stomoxys calcitrans; assembly: GCF_963082655.1. Classification (NCBI taxonomy): domain Eukaryota; kingdom Metazoa; phylum Arthropoda; class Insecta; order Diptera; family Muscidae; genus Stomoxys; species Stomoxys calcitrans. The sequence goes on from NC_081556.1 coordinate 118,235,921, forward strand.
GTTTAGGAGATACAGCCATTTTAAGTTTTTCAATTGAAATTTCGATTTTTAATGGGGTTTCAATGAAATTTTAAATTTTTGTTGTCGCTCTAGGACGCATAGTTTAGGAGATACAGCCATTTTAAGTTTTCCAAGTGAAATTTCGATTTTTAAATGGGGTTTCAATGAAATTTGGAATTTTTTGAGGTAGTCACGAATTAAGGCCCATTTCCCTCTACGACGCGTAGTTTAGGAGATACAGCCATTTTAAGTTTTCCAAGTGAAATTTCGATTTTTAATGGGGTTTCAATGAAATTTGGAATTTTTTGAGGTAGTCACGAATTAAGGCCCATTTCCCTCTAGGACGCATAGTTTAGGAGATACAGCCATTTTAAGTTTTCCAAGTGAAATTTCGATTTTTAATGGGGTTTCAATGAAATTTGGAATTTTTTGAGGTAGTCACGAATTAAGGCCCATTTCCCTCTAGGACGCATAGTTTAGGAGATACAGCCATTTTAAGTTTTCCAAGTGAAATTTCGATTTTTAAATGGGGTTTCAATGAAATTTGGAATTTTTTGAGGTAGTCACGAATTAAGGCCCATTTCCCTCTACGACGCGTAGTTTAGGAGATACAGCCATTTTAAGTTTTCCAAGTGAAATTTCGATTTTTAAATGGGGTTTCAATGAAATTTGGAATTTTTTGAGGTAGTCACGAATTAAGGCCCATTTCCCTCTACGACGCGTAGTTTAGGAGATACAGCCATTTTAAGTTTTCCAAGTGAAATTTCGATTTTTAATGGGGTTTCAATGAAATTTGGAATTTTTTGAGGTAGTCACGAATTAAGGCCCATTTCCCTCTAGGACGCATAGTTTAGGAGATACAGCCATTTTAAGTTTTCCAAGTGAAATTTCGATTTTTAATGGGGTTTCAATGAAATTTGGAATTTTTTGAGGTAGTCACGAATTAAGGCCCATTTCCCTCTAGGACGCATAGTTTAGGAGATACAGCCATTTTAAGTTTTCCAAGTGAAATTTCGATTTTTAAATGGGGTTTCAATGAAATTTGGAATTTTTTGAGGTAGTCACGAATTAAGGCCCATTTCCCTCTAGGACGCATAGTTTAGGAGATACAGCCATTTTAAGTTTTCCAAGTGAAATTTCGATTTTTAATGGGGTTTCAATGAAATTTGGAATTTTTTGAGGTAGTCACGAATTAAGGCCCATTTCCCTCTAGGACGCATAGTTTAGGAGATACAGCCATTTTAAGTTTTCCAAGTGAAATTTCGATTTTTAAATGGGGTTTCAATGAAATTTGGAATTTTTTGAGGTAGTCACGAATTAAGGCCCATTTCCCTCTACGACGCGTAGTTTAGGAGATACAGCCATTTTAAGTTTTCCAAGTGAAATTTCGATTTTTAAATGGGGTTTCAATGAAATTTGGAATGTTTTGAGGTAGTCACGAATTAAGGCCCATTTCCCTCTAGGACGCGTAGTTTAGGAGATACAGCCATTTTAAGTTTTTCAAGTGAAATTTAGATTTTTAATGGGGTTTCAATGAAATTTGGAATTTTTTGAGGTAGTCACGAATTAAGGCCCATTTCCCTCTAGGACGCGTAGTTTAGGAGATACAGCCATTTTAAGTTTTTCAAGTGAAATTTCGATTTTTAATGGGGTTTCAATGAAATTTGGAATTTTTTGAGGTAGTCACGAATTAAGGCCCATTTCCCTCTAGGACGCATAGTTTAGGAGATACAGCAATTTTAAGTTTTCCAAGTGAAATTTCGATTTTTAATGGGGTTACAATGAAATTTGGAATTTTTTGAGGTAGTCACGAATTAAGGCCCATTTCCCTCTAGGACGCGTAGTTTAGGAGATACAGCCATTTTAAGTTTTCCAAGTGAAATTTCGTTTTTTTAATGGGGTTTCAATGAAATTTGGAATTTTTTGAGGTAGTCACGAATTAAGGCCCATTTCCCTCTAGGAGGCATAGTTTAGGAGATACAGCCATTTTAAGTTTTCCAAGTGAAATTTCGATTTTTAATGGGGTTTCAATGAAATTTGGAATTTTTGGAGGTAGTCACGAATTAAGGCCCATTTCCCTCTAGGACGCGTAGTTTAGGAGATACAGCCATTTTAAGTTTTTCAAGTGAAATTTCGATTTTTAATGGGGTTTCAATGAAATTTGGAATTTTTTGAGGTAGTCACGAATTAAGGCCCATTTCCCTCTAGGACGCGTAGTTTAGGAGATACAGCCATTTTAAGTTTTCCAAGTGAAATTTCGATTTTTAATGGGGTTTCAATGAAATTTGGAATTTTTTGAGGTAGTTACGAATTAAGGCCCATTTCCCTCTAGGACGCATAGTTTAGGAGATACAGCCATTTTAAGTTTTCCAAGTGAAATTTCGATTTTTAATGGGGTTTCAATGAAATTTGGAATTTTTTGAGGTAGTCACGAATTAAGGCCCATTTCCCTCTAGGACGCATAGTTTAGGAGATACAGCCATTTTAAGTTTTTCAAGTGAAATTTCGTTTTTTTAATGGGGTTTCAATGAAATTTGGAATTTTTGGAGGTAGTCACGAATTAAGGCCCATTTCCCTTTAGGACGCATAGTTTAGGAGATACATCCATTTTAAGTTTTCCAAGTGAAATTTCGATTTTTAATGGGGTTTCAATGAAATTTGAAATTTTTGGAGGTAGTCACGAATTAAGGCCCATTTCCCTCTAGGACGCATAGTTTAGGAGATACAGACATTTTAAGTTTTCCAAGTGAAATTTCGATTTTTAATGGGGTTTCAATGAAATTTGGAATTTTTTGAGGTAGTCACGAATTAAGGCTCATTTCCCTCTAGGACGCGTAGTTTAGGAGATACAGCCATTTTAAGTTTTCCAAGTGAAATTTCGATTTTTAATGGGGTTTCAATGAAATTTGGAATTATTTGAGGTAGTTACGAATTAAGGCCCATTTCCCTCTAGGACGCATTGTTTAGGAGATACAGCCATTTTAAGTTTTCCAAGTGAAATTTCGATTTTTAATGGGGTTTCAATGAAATTTGGAATTTTTTGAGGTAGTTACGAATTAAGGCCCATTTCCCTCTAGGACGCATAGTTTAGGAGATACAGCCATTTTAAGTTTTCCAAGTGAAATTTTGATTTTTAAATGGGGTTTCAATGAAATTTGGAATTTTTTGAGGTAGTCACGAATTAAGGCCCATTTCCCTCTACGACGCGTAGTTTAGGAGATACAGCCATTTTAAGTTTTCCAAGTGAAATTTCGATTTTTAAATGGGGTTTCAATGAAATTTGGAATTTTTTGAGGTAGTCACGAATTAAGGCCCATTTCCCTCTAGGACGCTTAGTTTAGGAGATACAGCCATTTTAAGTTTTCCAAGTGAAATTTCGATTTTTAATGGGGTTTCAATGAAATTTGGAATTTTTTGAGGTAGTCACGAATTAAGGCCCATTTCCCTCTAGGACGCGTAGTTTAGGAGATACAGCCATTTTAAGTTTTTCAAGTGAAATTTCGATTTTTAATGGGGTTTCATTGAAATTTGGAATTTTTTGAGGTAGTCACGAATTAAGGCCCATTTCCCTCTAGGACGCGTAGTTTAGGAGATACAGCCAGTTTAAGTTTTTCAAGTGAAATTTCGATTTTTAATGGGGTTTCAATGAAATTTGGAATTTTTTGAGGTAGTCACGAATTAAGGCCCATTTCCCTCTAGGACGCATAGTTTAGGAGATACAGCCATTTTAAGTTTTCCAAGTGAAATTTCGATTTTTAATGGGGTTACAATGAAATTTGGAATTTTTTGACGTAGTCACGAATTAAGGCCCATTTCCCTCTAGGACGCATAGTTTAGGAGATACAGCCATTTTAAGTTTTCCAAGTGAAATTTCGATTTTTAATGGGGTTTCAATGAAATTTGAAATTTTTGGAGGTAGTCACGAATTAAGGCCCATTTCCCTCTAGGACGCGTAGTTTAGGAGATACAGCCATTTTAAGTTTTCCAAGTGAAATTTCGATTTTTAATGGGGTTTCAAAGAAATTTGGAATTTTTTGAGGTAGTCACGAATTAAGGCCCATTTCCCTCTAGGACGCGTAGTTTAGGAGATACAGCCATTTTAAGTTTTCCAAGTGAAATTTCGATTTTTAAATAGGGTTTCAATGAAATTTGGAATTTTTTGAGGTAGTCACGAATTAAGGCCCATTTCCCACTAGGACGCGTAGTTTAGGAGATACAGCCATTTTAAGTTTTCCAAGTGAAATTTCGGTTTTTAATGGGGTTTCAATGAAATTTGGAATTTTTTGAGGTAGTCACGAATTAAGGCCCATTTCCCTCTAGGACGCATAGTTTAGGAGATACAGCCATTTTAAGTTTTCCAAGTGAAATTTCGATTTTTAATGGGGTTTCAATGAAATTTGGAATTTTTTGACGTAGTCACGAATTAAGGCCCATTTCCCTCTAGGACGCATAGTTTAGGAGATACAGCCATTTTAAGTTTTCCAAGTGAAATTTCGATTTTTAATGGGGTTCCAATGAAATTTGGAATATTTCGGGTAGTCACGAATTAAGGCCCATTTCTCTCTAGGACGCATAGTTTAGGAGATACAGCCATTTTAAGTTTTCCAAGTGAAATTTCGATTTTTAATGGGGTTTCAATGAAATTTGGAATTTTTTGAGGTAGTCACGAATTAAGGCCCATTTCCCTCTAGGACGCATAGTTTAGGAGATACAGCCATTTTAAGTTTTCCAAGTGAAATTTCGGTTTTTAATGGGGTTTCAATGAAATTTGGAATTTTTTGAGGTAGTCACGAATTAAGGCCCATTTCCCTCTAGGACGCATAGTTTAGGAGATACAGCCATTTTAAGTGAAATTTCGATTTTTAATGGGGTTCCAATGAAATTTGGAATTTTTTGAGGTAGTCACGAATTAAGGCCCATTTCCCTCTAGGACGCATAGTTTAGGAGATACAGCCATTTTAAGTTTTCCAAGTGAAATTTCGATTTTTAATGGGGTTTCAATGAAATTTGGAATTTTTTGAGGTAGTCACGAATTAAGGCCCATTTCCCTCTAGGACGCATAGTTTAGGAGATACAGCCATTTTAAGTTTTCCAAGTGAAATTTCGGTTTTTAATGGGGTTACAATGAAATTTGGAATTTTTTGAGGTAGTCACGAATTAAGGCCCATTTCCCTCTAGGACGCATAGTTTAGGAGATACAGCCATTTTAAGTTTTTCAAGTGAAATTTCGATTTTTAATGGGGTTTCATTGAAATTTGGAATTTTTTGAGGTAGTCACGAATTAAGGCCCATTTCCCTCTAGGACGCGTAGTTGAGGAGATACAGCCAGTATAAGTTTTTCAAGTGAAATTTCGATTTTTAATGGGGTTTCAATGAAATTTGGAATTTTTTGAGGTAGTCACGAATTAAGGCCCATTTCCCTCTACGACGCGTAGTTTAGGAGATACAGCCATTTTAAGTTTTCCAAGTGAAATTTCGATTTTTAAATGGGGTTTCAATGAAATTTGGAATTTTTTGAGGTAGTCACGAATTAAGGCCCATTTCCCTCTAGGACGCTTAGTTTAGGAGATACAGCCATTTTAAGTTTTCCAAGTGAAATTTCGATTTTTAATGGGGTTTCATTGAAATTTGGAATTTTTTGAGGTAGTCACGAATTAAGGCCCATTTCCCTCTAGGACGCGTAGTTTAGGAGATACAGCCATTTTAAGTTTTCCAAGTGAAATTTCGATTTTTAATGGGGTTTCAATGAAATTTGGAATTATTTGAGGTAGTTACGAATTAAGGCCCATTTCCCTCTAGGACGCATAGTTTAGGAGATACAGCCATTTTAAGTTTTCCAAGTGAAATTTCGATTTTTAATGGGGTTTCAATGAAATTTGGAATTTTTTGAGGTAGTTACGAATTAAGGCCCATTTCCCTCTTGGACGCGTAGTTTAGGAGATACAGCCATTTTAAGTTTTCCAAGTGAAATTTCGATTTTTAATGGGGTTCCAATGAAATTTGGAATTTTGTGAAGTAGTCACGAATTAAGGCCCATTTGCCTCTAGGACGCATAGTTTAGGAGATACAGCCATTTTAAGTTTTCCAAGTGAAATTTCGATTTTTAATGGGGTTCCAATGAAATTTGGAATTTTGTGAAGTAGTCACGAATTAAGGCCCATTTGCCTCTAGGACGCATAGTTTAGGAGATACAGCCAATTTAAGTTTTACAAATGAAATTTCGATTTTTAATGGGGTATCAATGAAATTTGGAATATTTTGAGGTAGTCACGAATTAAGGCCCATTTCCCTCTAGGACGCATAGTTTAGGAGATACAGCCATTTTAAGTGATATTTCGATTTTTAATGGATTTAATGAATTTTTTGAGGTAGTCACGAATTAAGGCCCATTTCCCTCTAGGACGCATAGTTTAGGAGATACAGCCATTTGAAGTTTTCCAAGTGCAATTTCGATTTTTAATTGGGTTTCAATGAAATTTGGAATTTTTTGAGGTAGTCACGAATTAAGGCCCACTTCCCTCTAGGACGCATAGTCAATGAAATTTGAAATTTTTTGAGGTAGTCACGAATTAAGGCCCATTTCCCTCTAGGACGCATAGTTTAGGAGATACAGGCATTTTAAGTTTTCCAAGTGAAATTTCGATTTTTAATGGGGTTTCAATGAAATTTGGAATTTTTTGAGGTAGTCACGAATTAAGGCCCATTTCCCTCTAGGACGCGTAGTTTAGGAGATAAAGCCATTTTAAGTTTTCCAAGTGAAATTTCGATTTTTAATGGGGTTTTAATGATATTTGGAAATTTTTGAGGAAGTCACGAATTAAGTCGTGTACTATGTTCAATAGATCGACAAATGGCACGTGGACAAGACCGGGGACTGGTACGCCCGGCGCAGACGAACCCCTCCTGGCGCACTAGTCCGCCCTCTCATTCCCTGGAATCCCCTAATGCCCAGGAATCCATGTCAGCGTCACAACATGGGACCAGAGCCTATTCAGGGACTCCAAAGAATCCGCTACACATCTCGACCATCCATCCACGTAAATTCTGAGTTTCGAGGGCGGTAAATCCCTTACCAGAATTTCCCAAGCGGCCAATGCAATGGCATAGACCTCTGCCTTAAAGACCGTACATTCGTCCGGCAGTCTCGGAGACATACTGATATTGAAAGCATCAGAGTAGACCCCCAATTTAGGCCCTGACTCCATCTTGTAGGCATCGGTGTAAATCGAGGTCTCATCCCATTTCTTCAATCTCGAGCCTTCCTCCTACTCTCTTTCCTCTTTTTAGACATAATGTCTGCGTAAAATGTTGATGAACATGTCACTGATGACCTTCCATGGCTTTGACATGAGAATGAAAAATCGCTGCTTGACTAATAGCCACGCGCTGGTGTGGCAGTAGATGTCGAGCAGTCTAAGACTAGGAACACAATCAATAAGCAAGCAACCCTCAACTTCAATGTCACGCATGAAACATTATCTTTTTGCGTGCACAACCTCATGCACACCTCATGAAGCACATTTGGATTGCCATTTTTGAGTTTGCAATAAAATCAAAATTTAGTTGAAAAAGGGCAAATATTATATTCAGGGAGAAAATAAAGAGAACAAGTTAGGCAAGTGATATCAGAGATTAGGTTAGGTTGAAAAGAGAGTAACTGCACCCTCTCCTCAACCTAACCAACTCTGCCCCATGCCACCATGGACATACACCTTAGTCAGTAATTAATTTGTCGGCTTGTTGTGCGCTCTATAAAATCATATCGAAAAAGAAAATTTTAAGTTAGGAATCCTGTGCTACTTACAAGATCCTTAAATGTTTTCAATGCCACTCCCCTAAATTGGTTCATGTCTGGTATTGTGTCTCCACCTAAGTGCCGGTATCTTTTGGACGGAGGGGTCGTGGGTTCGATTCCCGCCAGAAGCCTTTGTCTGTCGCTACTGTGATATCACAACGGACTGAAAATTGTCTAAGTGGGTCTGTAAAGGACTGCCACTCTTACCTAACCTAACCCAAGCCTTCGATTAATCTCATTATTCCAAGATTCCGGTGTCTCCGTGAGTTCCATCGTATCCTGTGAAAAATGGGTTTTCATCAAAAGCCCCAAAAAAAAGTTTAAGTGCTGGGAGTCGAAGTCGGAGTCAAGGAATCTTCCCGGAGTCGGAGTCGCTGTCGGGTCAAAATTGCTTGACTACTCAGCCCTGATGCTGAGCATTATTCAAATCGTTCCATAAACAGATATAGTTCCCATATAAAGCAGTCTCCCGATATGACTTCTTGTGTCTCTAAGGGACGTAGTATTTATCCGATTTTGTTAAAATTTTGAACATAGTGACGGACAAGTATAGTCTTGGGTGGATAGTCGCCTGCATGGACCGCAGGGGAATTGACATGAGTATCTCGGGTTGACTTGCGGCAGAATTATAAATGCGGACTTGGGAGATAGTGTGGTCAGAAGGCAAGAAGGAGTATTTTCGGTGATTCTGTGGAACCTGGAAAAAAGTCCTATTTGATCTCAAAGGAGGCCGTATGAGAATGGTCGCACATGCGGACGTCGTCGTACTATTGATAGAAGGGAAATTTCTGTCGACGTTCGGCGAGATTCGATAGCCTTCACAGTCACCTTACGACTGTGAAGGCTATCGAAATGGGTTACGAAACAGACCGAGGACCAACCCAAGGAAGACGGAGTTCGTGCTCTTTTCTCGGAGATATGGGTACACAATACCAGATTTCAGACTTCCGTCATTGGACGAAACCACTTTGCAGTTGTCAAAAGACGCGAAATTCGTAGGCCTACATCTCTATTCGAAACTGTCCTAGAAAAGAGATAGGGAGTAAAGGTGTCGAAAGACAATGTGAGCCTTCTACTCATGCAAAAGGATGTTCGGTAGTCATCCCGAAGACCACATACTGCATGTACACGGCCATTTTGATGATATATGGAGCACTGGTATGGTGGAAACCAACGTGGCGCAGTGCCTATGACACTGAATTCCTGGGTTCGAACCATAATGAGAACATCAAAAACCATTTTTCAGCGGTGGCTATCCCTTCCTAACGCCGACGACATTTGAGAGGTACTGTACCACTTAGTATGACAGCCATGTAAAAAATTCTCCACAAAGAGATGTCGCACTGCGGTACGCCGTTCGGACTCGACTATAATAAGGAGGCCCCTTACCATTGAGCATAAACTTGAGCACGGACAGCACTCATTGATAAGGGAGAGTTTGCTCCTGTTCCTTAATGGAATGTTCATGAGCAAATTTGCATTGGTATAGTGGATGGCTGTCGAGAAGAATTAATGGACTAGAGTACTTCGAAAGATGCAGAGAGAGAGAGCGATGCCGAATATACAACCTGTTGAGGTCTATATTTGGTGGTTAGGCGGAAGAAACTTGGCATGCGGATACGGCCACTGCTCAATTTTGGGCAATGAATGCAGGCGACAGGCTGCGGAGAGTCTTAGACTATCTGTCACCGAGAACGATTCGGGAGAGATTGGTCCAGATTCGCTTTCACGGAAAGGACGGCTGGGAGGCGGTTGCTGTGTTTGAGTTGGTTGAGACCTCGGTCTTCATTAGTGATTGGTCCAAATTCGGTTTCCCAGAGAGGACGATTGGGAGGCGGATGCTGTGTTTAAGTTGCTTGAAACCTCGGTCTTCACTGGCGGCCAATATTTGGTGCTTAGGCTGAAGAAACTTGGCATGCGGATACGGCCACTGCTTAATTTTGGGCAATGGATGAAGGGGGCAGGCTGCGGAGAGTCTTTGACTACCTGTCACCGATAACAATTCGGGAGAGATTGGTCCAGATTCGCTTTCCCTGAAAGGACGACTGGGATGCGGTTGCTGTGTTTAAGTTGGTTGAGACCTCGGTCTTCACTGGCGACTGGTCCAGATTCGCTTTCCCAGAAAGGAGGATTGGGAGGCGGATGATGCGTTTGAGTTGATTGAGACCTCGGACTTCATTGGCGGCTCCAGGGTGGAATCCGGGACGAGATTTGGGATCTACTCAGAGACATGACAGTTAGACTGCCGGACGAGTGTACGTTCTTTTAGGCAGAGGTCTATGCCATTACGTCGGCTGCAAAGGAGATCCGGAGGATGGACCCCTCACCTTCAAAACTCAGGATATATGTGGACAGTATGTCCGTCCTCGAAGTCTTAAATTCGAGGACGATAAGGTCGAACTGCATGGCGGAGTGTTTGGAGGCTCTGAATGGGCCCATGACTTTGTGTTGGCCTGACTTTCCGGACACGTTGTTATTCTGGGGAATGAAAGGACGAGTATGCCACGAGGGAATCCTCCACGGCAACCAGACCTGTGGCCAGCCTGTGTGAACTACTGAGCCAGTGAAAGAAGGTGGTACCGAGGTGCGAGTCTGTGCATGGATGTCAATTGCCAGAGCACTCTGGCCAGTTATTGACCAGAAGAGGACGAGGAAATTTCCTACCTTCTTTTGATAAGGGGTCGCAGAGTAAGAAGAAACGGTGAATTTGGAAATAAACAGGATAGTCAACTAACATAAGCGGAATTTGAGACTGGAACACTTGGATCGATGTAAATTAGGTACCGATTTCCGCAAACTGTGGTCTACTATTAAGTCACTTCCGAAGAAGGGATGACAGGACTGACAGCCTCAGTCAATTTTGGCAACGTAACTGTGATTGACCTGAAGAGATGGTCCCGGTTGTTTAACCATAAATTTTTTGGGTTCCTCCAGTGACAAGGCAAGGAGGAGAGTCATTTGTGATATCCGCGGTCTCCGAGCTGATGGACAGCCATCACAATTTACCTTGGACAAAGTTGCAAAAGTCATCAGTGGCGCCAAGTCTTCCAAGGCGTTTACCCTGACAGAATATCTACCTAGATGCTGAAGAATCTGGATACTTGGCCAATATGCCAAGATGCTTGGGGGACTATTCTTCCGGGCCGCGTTGGAGAGTTTCCATTCGCCGAGCATCAGCATGATTTCGAAGATTGAATGGCAAAACAACTGATTTACATGCCATCATCGCACATATTTGCGGTGGCTTCAATAAGTCTGGTCATGTGATGGGACGGTTCTCGTGGCACTGGACCTATCGAAAGCATTCTTCAACGATATGCCAAACTTTTTGGGGACATCCCCAACAAGACCCTCCAGCCAGCCGATACGAAGTTAAAACCACGTAGAGTAAAACACAGGAAGTTCCCCTAGGCGGGGTGATATCTCCGGCATCAACCTCTTCAACCTCTACCTATCCTCTATTCCACCCCCCATCTGTAAGGTATCCTGGTTTTGCTATGCGGCACACCTTTCGGACTCGGCATAATAAAGTTGGCCCCTTATCATCTACCCTAACTTTAATAGAACTGCACTCATTGATATAAGAGAGGTATCTCCTTAATGGAATGTTCATGGAAAATTTTAGTATAGCAGTAGATAAAAACAGATTTCCGGATTAGTCAACCACGGCCACGAGAAGCTTTAATTTTTGCCTGGTTTCACAGAACGCATAAACTTGCCTCTTAACTACGTTCATTTGAAAAAAATTAGAGCAGTTCTTCATTCATTTCCCCAAAGATCAATGCTGGCGACCATGACCAGTTGCAGGTCCTAACTTCCGTTACACTCGCTTAGCCTTGGAGTTGTAGCACTCCCTAGCCCCATATAAAAGTACTCGTAAGTGTATAAATCCAAGTAAACAGACACACACACACACACGCACAATTACTTTGACTTTATTGATGTGCAGGTTCATGTTGGCCTTGCCAAAAAGTCAAAAATGTTGTCAAAAATGTCAAAAGGGGGCAAATAACCCCAGTGCCAATGCAAAGGCACTGCATGATGGCGATACCAATGATGGTGATGATGATGTTTGATTAAGGGTTGCTTGTATATCGTGGCTGGTGTGTTTTTTTGGTTCTTGTCTTACTTGTTCCCCTTTGTCTAGTTATGCTGTTCGGTGACCCCCCTTTAGTTGTTTGCAAGGGTATGGGGTGTAGAAGAGAAAAACTCTGTCATAGAATTTTTGTGCATTTTTGCACGTTTAAGTGAATGTATCAATGGATGAGTGTGGAGCATGAAAAGATGAACTTTATTGTCACGTACTTTGACAGTTGCTTAATTTATGACTTTCTGATTGTTGCTTTATATCACACACACATGCATACACATACGCACACATACACATGCACACCCATACTTGCTCACTTAACCAATTCACCTGGACTTTTTCTTCATTTTGGCCCCTTAGGCATTGACAAAGACAAGAGCAAACGCAACTAAAAGGTAAATGACAAGGACGAGGGTTGTACACAGAATGTGAAACGTAGTACAAAATATTCTAAACAAATACAAGCTTAAAATTATTTGCTTGTGTTTAGATAAATATTTACTTTTCATGTTTGGTTTATAAATTAAACTTCTTTGGGTATTTTTTTTGTGGCTTTTGTTTGACTGCTCTTTCATTTGATTTTGGCAATTTTTGCACATGTTTCGAATTATTTCTTCTGTTTGCTTGGCAGGGGAGATGGAGAAAGCCATTTAACCCTGAGGTGATTTCAATTGGCTAAATTCGAAAAGAGATTATTTTGAACTTTGACAATAAACTCTAAAATATTTTGAACAATTGTTGGATATGCAAGACAGTGGGATAAAAAAATTCTATGGGGAATTTTATGGAAATTAAAACTCAAGTGGATTGATACCATTAAAATTTTTGAGAACAAAAAAGCTGTAAGATTAACTCTATAAGGGCAACTATATAAAAAGGTAAGTTAAAAACAGATAAAAAGACGACAAGTTCGGCCGGGTTGAACTTTGGATACCCACCACCTCGGGTATATACGCAAACCACCTTTCGCCAAAAACCCGGTGAAAAATGCATACCTTATGCCACATACCAGCTATATCGAAATAGGTTCCGATTTGGCCTAACATAAGCCGCTGAGTCAAATTTCAGTGAAATCGGATTATAAATGCGCCTTTTATGGGGCCATGACTTTAAATCCAGATATCGGTCTATATGCCACCTATATACAAATCTGGACCGATTTGGGCCAAGTTGCAGAAAAATGTCGAAGAGCCTAACACAAAGCACTGTCCCAAATTTGGCACAATAAATGCGCCTTTTATGGGCCCAAAACCTAAAACCAAGAGATCGGTGTATATGGCAGCTATATCCAAATCTGAACCGATCTAAGCCAATTTGACGAAGGATATCAAAGGGCCTAACACAACTCACTGTCCTAAATTTCAGCAAAATCTGGAAATAAATGTGGCTTTTATGGGCCCAAAACCTTAAATCGAGAGATCGGTCTATATGGCAGCTATATCCAAATCTGAGCCGATCTAGGCCAAATTGCAGAAGTATGTCAAAGAGCCTTACACAACTCACTGTCCCAAATTTCAGTAAAATCGGATAATAAATGTGGCTTTTATGGGCCTAAGACCCTAAATCGAAGGATCGGTTTATATGGCAGCTATAACTAAATCTGGACCGATCTGAGCCAAATTGACGAAGGATGTTGAAGAGCCTAACACAACTCACTATTCCAAATTTCAGCAAAATCGGATAAAAAATGTGGCTTTTATTGGCATCAGACCCTAAATCGGCGGATCGGTCTATATGGGGGCTATATGAAGATATAGTCCGATATAGCCCATCTTCGAACTTAACTTGCTTATGGACAAAAAAAGAATCTGTGCAAAGTTTCAGCTCAATATCTCTATTTTTGAAGACTGTAGCGTGATTTCAACAGACAGACGGTCGGACATGTCTTGATGGTCTTAGATTTTTACGCTGATCAAAAATATATATATACTTTATAGGGTCGGAAATGGATATTTCGATGTGTTGCAAACGGAATGACAAACTGATTTTACCCCCATCCTTCGGTGGCGGGTATAATAAAATATAATAATTTAAGTTTTGCGCTATGTTTGTCTGTCTGTCACCTATAGACTATAGATGGTAGAGTCTGGCTCGCGGATGGGTATATGGTTCCCCATCTTTTGATAACCGAAGAGGGAGCGGGCCGTCCCCTTAACTCAATTTTCAGAAACGCCAGATCTCGGAGCTGGGTGCACTGATTTAAGCGAAATTTCGATTGCACACCAAAAACACGAAATTGGTATACAATTTTGGGCTTAAATATTCTAGGGGAACATCCCACCCCAAAACCCACCCAATAGGTCAAGCATACCTATTGGGACAATATGGGTATCAAATGAAAGGTATTTCTGAGTATAGTACGAAATTGATATAACAATTTGGGTGCAAGTATCGGGGGACCCAAACATGTTTACCGATTGGGGTAATAAAGGTACCAAATGAAAGGTAATTGGAAGTATTATACGAAACTTATGTAACAATTTGGGGTCAAATCCCAACAAGACCCCTCTACCTTAAAAATCACCCCAAACCAACATGTAGGCCGATCGAAACAATATGACATTCAAACGAAAGATACTTGAAAGTAGATAGTTACTTGAGAGTAGAATAGGAAACCTATATACAAATTTGGGGTTTATTCACAGGCGGGTCGTCCCACCCCAATATTGTGCCCCAAATGGGCATGTACACCGAAAGGGACGATGTTGAACTCAAACGAAAGAAATTTGAGAATAGAATGCGAAACCCAAAATTATGCCCCAAATGGACACGCATACCAAACGAGACATAATGGGATTCTAGTAAAAGGTATTTCAGAGTTCAATACTAATATAAATTTTTCTTTGTGATTCTGAAAGGGCGTGTCTTAACATCATAACTCTTAACAATATAACTCAAAAAAATCGAAAATGGCGTATGGAACCATTAAGTGGACGATATATGAGCCATATCAAGTTATTAACCGATATGGACATTACTTGTCATGCCGTACAAGTCATAGAAAAATATCGCCTCCAAAATGTCAGGCAAATCAAGTAATGATTGCGCCCTGAAGAGGCTCAGAAAGTCAAATTGGGAGATCGGTTTATATGGCAGCTATACCATGTTAGAAACCGATTTAGACCATACTAGGCTCAGTTGTTGGAAGTCATACAAAAACGACATGTCCAAAATTTCAATCACATTCGATAAGAATTGCGCCTTCTAGGACTTCATATTCAAATGGTAAATAGATCATTTAGCCATATGATGGGTGGCTAAATGATCTATTTACCATTCGCACATTTTGGTACCAAAATTGTTACCCTTTGGTACTTTCTTAATAGATGGAGCTAGAGGTTCGAAATTTGGTACAACACTTAGGTACAACTAAGAAATATATGCTGGGTGGCTAAGTGATCTTTTCAGCATTCGCACATTTTGGTACTAAAATTGGTACCGTTTGGTACTTTCTTAATAGATGGAGCTAGAGGTCTGAAATTTGGTACAACACTTATGTACAACTAAGAAATATATGAGAGGTGACTAAATGATCTATTAAAAATTCATACATTATGGTACCAAAATTGGTATCATTGGGAACTTTCTTTACAGATGGAGTTAGAGGTCTGAAATTTGGCATGATGGTACAACTAGGGAAAATATGATGGGTGACTAAGTAATTTATTCACAAATCTTACATTTTGGTACCATTTGGTACTTTCTTTACAGATGGAGCTAGAGGTCTGAAATTTAGCATGTAGGTACCAGAAGGATATATATGATGGGCAACTAAATGATCCATCAAAATTCGTACATTTTGGTACCAAAAAGTTAAAAATAGTACGAAATGGCTTATCATTGGCTACAGCAAACGGGGACTGCTAAAATTAAGCAATTTGACAAACATCGCAGTTTTGACAAACATACGCCATGTGGAAGAAAATGTACTAATTGTGGTGTAATTGGTAGTTTGAAAGAATATATTGGGCAATTAGAAGATATTTCTTATTTGTATATTTAGGTACTTAAACGTTCAAAATGGTAATTTCTTAACGTTGTGCCCTAAAGCTCACAAAATTGGGAAACAAGTACACCGTGAATATAAATTTTGGGTGACCAGAAGGTTATTTAAAATCGTACATATAGGTATTAAAACGCACAAAATGGTACCTTTTCCATAAAAATTAAAATTTCTCCATTTTAGCTACATATTTTGTTCTAATACCATGCTTTGATTGACATGTCTTCCCTTTTATGAAAACTACGAACTAATTTTTCCTACATAATATCAATAAGAACAATCAACCTTACCTTTTGTTGATGTAAATTCCTGCCAACAAATTATATTCTCTGCTCCATTGTTTGCTTTTTTTCATGACAGTTCTAGGAAATGCACATATCTGGAAAAGAAAAGGTAACTCTTAATAATGTGCATACTATTCATTTGAATTACTGAAATTTCATGTAATTATTAATTAAGAAAATTCTTTATGCATATCTCATTGTGGTAAAAACTCAAAAAAAAAAACGAAACTAACAGCATTAATTCGCTCCCCAAATTCAGGGCAAAAATTAACAAATTACAGAAACGGAAAATAAGAAAAAATTATATTTGAAATTCTTCTTAAACCCGTGCTTGTAGTAAAGCTAAAGCAAATAACTGTTGGAGGGCCAATTCCATGGCAGCCGGTTGAACGCACTGGTGGCTCAAGAAGTCAAGACCCAAGATCGGTTTATATGACTGCTATATTAGGTTATGGACCTATTTAAACCATGCAAAATTTCATTCCAATCCGAAAAGAATTGCGCCCTCTAGAGGCTCAAGAAATCAAGATCCAAGATCGGTTTATATGGCAGCTATATCAGGTTATGGACCTATTTAAACCAAATTTGGCACAGTTGTTGTACATCATAACAAAACACTACGTGCAAAATTTCAGTGCAATCGGATGGGAATTGCGCCCTCTACAAGCTCAAGAAGTCAAGTTCCCAGATCGGTTTATATGACAGCTATATCAGGTTATGGACCTATTTAAGCCAAATTTGGCACAGTTGTTGTACATCATAACAAAACACTACGTGCAAAATTTCAGTCAAATCGGACGGGAATTGCGCCCTCTACAAGCTCAAGAAGTCAATACCCAAGATCGGTTTATATGGTAGCTATATCAGTTTATGGACTGATTTGATCCATACTTGACACAGTTGTTGGATATCATAACAAAATACTTCGTGCAAAATTTCATTCAAACCGGATAAGAATTTCGCCCTCTAGAGGCTCAAGAAGTCAAGACCCAAGATCGGTTTATATGGTAGCTATATCAGATTATGGACCTATTTAAACCATACTAGGCACAGTTGTTGGACATCATAACAAAACACTACGTGCAAAATTTCATTCCAATCGGATAAGATTTGCGCCCTCTAGAGACTAAAGAAGTCAAGACCCAAGAAAGTCCGATTCAGACCATAAATAAATGATGAACATTGTAGAAGTCATTGTGTAATATTTCAGTTCATTCGGATAAGAATTGCGCCTTGCAGGGGCTGAAGAAGCAAAATAGGGAGATCGGTTTAAATGGGAGCTGTATCAAGATTTTGATGGATTTAGACTATATTAGACATGTATGTTGAAGGTCATGAGAGAAGGCATTGAACAAAATTTCTTCCAAATCGGATGTTAATTGCGCCCTCTAGAGGCTCAAGAAGTCAAGATCCCAGATCGGTTTTGTATGGCAGCTGTATCAGGTTATGTACTGATTTGCGTCATACTATGCACAAATGTTGAAAGTGGTATCAAAACACTACGTGCAAAATTTCATTCCAATCGGATAAGAATTGCGCCCTCTAGAGGCTCAAGAAGTCAAGACCCAAGATCGGTTTATATGGCAGCTATATCAAAACATAGACCGATTTGGCCCATTTACAATCCCAACCGACCTACACTAATAAGTAGCATTTGTGCAAAATTTTAAGCTCCTAGCTTTACTCCTTCGAAAGTTAGCGTGCTTTCGACAGACAGACGGATGGACGGACAGACGGACGGACAGACGTACGGATAGACGGACGGACATGGTTAGTTCGACTTAAAATTTCACGACGATCAAGAATATATATACTTTATGGGATCTCAGATGCATATTTCGAGGTGTTACAAACAGAATGACGAAATTTGTATACCCCAATCCTTTGGTGGAGGGTATAAAAAATCTAAGAGTATACCAGTTTTTATGCACTACAACGCCGGCATACCGTCCGCTTTGGCCCAGCTCAAAGCATTGAATTAGTGACCATTGACGATGAAGTTTGTGGCTGGTTCATGGCCCACTCTGGTTCACGTACACAATGATAGTCCGGCAAAAGTAGTTTTTATATGGCCTAAGAAATTAGAATTTCTATCTATTCACATATACCACTATTCGCAATTGTTTAAGAGACTTTAACATCAATGAAATCATTAACAAACAAATGGAATTAATCCACTTCATAAGAAGATCCATTACATGTTACCTTATATGCGACACAGCATAGCTCATGACAGTGAAGGAATGCCTTTTTGATGGGTGATATCCTCTCATTGCATTTGTAATGAAATACTGCTGTGAGCACAAGTGTGAGTGTGTGTGTGTGTGTGTGTCAATCTCTGCTCGTATGAGTTGAAAATTAATATGAATATTATACCCTGAAGCATGACATTATTAATTAAAAACTGCATTTTTTGTTTTGCCTTGATTTTACCATCCAAATATGTGACCGCTTATTTACAATATTATGCAGAATGTACGCTTCATTACAATGGATGGCAAACAAATTTTGAAAAACAATGCCAGTTACATTTGCACAGCAATGCAATTGGCATTCGTGTCAGGTAAACAGAGTGAAGCACAAAGTAAATTTAATTTGTCATTTGATAGCAATAAACTATTTGCCTAAATTCAATATAGCTTGCAGAAGTTTAAAATTGTAATTGCATGAAACTATTGGAAAATATTGTGGGCAATATTGACCATTTGGACAATGCATTTGATTTGCATGGAAAATCTATTCTGTTTGATTTGCTTTTTTGCAATGACTTCATTAGTATGGTTAACCATGTCAATACTAGTTTGAAGACAGTAAAAAAGTTTGGCAAGAAAGAGATGTGAAATGCGAAGTGCTCCCATCATCCATTGTCCAGACTGTTGTATTCCCATCACGTAGGGATCTTGGAGTCTTGAAGTCGGAGTTTTGGAGTCGGAGTCCAGCAATTTTACCTGAAGTCGGAGCAGAGAAAATTATCTCGACTCCGACTCTGGACAAAGTAGTAAAAAATGTTTCAACAAAAAAAAAAACTAAATTATACAATTATTTTACCCTCCACCATAGGATGGGGGTATACTAATTTCGTCATTATGTTTGTAACACCTCGAAATATGCGTCTGAGAACCCATAAGGTGTACAAATTCTTGATCGTCATGTCATTTTAAGTCGATCTAGCCATGTCCGTCTGTCCGTCCGTCTGTCTGTCGAAAGCACGCAAACTTTCGAAGAAGTAAAGCTAGCCGCTTAAATTCTTATTATTAGTGT
Organism: Stomoxys calcitrans; assembly: GCF_963082655.1. Taxonomy (NCBI): domain Eukaryota; kingdom Metazoa; phylum Arthropoda; class Insecta; order Diptera; family Muscidae; genus Stomoxys; species Stomoxys calcitrans. The sequence continues at coordinate 118,255,354 of NC_081556.1, forward strand.
AGGTCGGTTGGGATTGTAAATGGGCCAAATCGGTAAATGTTTTGATATGGCTGCCATATAAACCCATCTTAGGTCTTGACTTTTTGAGCCTCTAGAGGGCGCAATTCTCGTCCGATTTGACTGAAATTTTGCACGTGGTGGTTTGGTATCACTTCCAACAAATGCGCTAAGTAAGTAAGGCCATATAAACCGATCTTAGGTCCTGACTTCTTGAGCCTCTAGAGGGCGCATCTCATCCGATTTGGCAGAAATTTTATTCTACGGCTTCTCTCATGACCTTCAACATGGGTGTCTAGTATGGTCTGAATCGATCAATAGCTTGATACAGCTCCCATATAAACCGATCTTCCGAATTTGCATCTTGAACCCCTACAAGGCGCAATTCTTATGCGAATGAACTGAAATTTTACACAATGACTTCTACAATGTTCAGCATTAATTTATGGCCCGAATCGGACTATAACTTGATATAACATAACAGTTCTTATTCAATATTCTCTGTTTGCCTAAAAAGAGATCCCGCGCATGGAACTCGACAAATTCGATCCATGGTAGAAGGTATATAAGATTCGGCCCGGCCGAACATAGCACGCTCTTACTTGTTTTAGAATAAAACAAGCAAAAGCGCGGTAAGTTCGGCCGGGCCGAATCTTTGGAACACACCGCCATGGGTTCTGCTAAAAATGTATACAAAATAAAATTAGTTGAAGGGCATAATATTGAGTTGCCCAAAAAGTAATTGCGGATTTTTTAAAAGAAAGTAAATGCATTTTTAATAAAACTTAGAATAAAATTTAATCGAATATACTTTTTTTACACTTTTTACACAATTACAGAGTCACAAGCTGTGAAAAAATCTGCGAAACCCCATTCTGGGCTAGTCATTTTGGGCTACCCATTCTGGGCTACCCATTCTGGGCTACCCATTCTGGGCTACCCATTCTGGGCTACCCATTCTGCGCTACCCATTCTGGGCTACCCATTCTGAGCTACCCATTCTGGGCTACCCATTCTGGGCTACCCATTCTGGGCTACCCATTCTGGGCTACCCATTCTGGGCTACCCATTCTGGGCTACCCATTCAGGGCTACCCATTCTGAGCTACCCATTCTGGGCTACCCATTCTGGGCTACCCATTCTGGGCTACCCATTCTGGGCTACCCATTCTGGGCTACCCATTCTGGGCTACCCATTCTGGGCTACCCATTCTGGGCTACCCATTCTGGGCTACCCATTCTGGGCTACCCATTCTGGGCTACCCATTCTGGGCTACCCATTCTGGGCTACCCATTCTGGGCTACCCATTCTGGGCTACCCATTCTGGGCTACCCATTCTGGGCTACCCATTCTGGGCTACCCATTCTGGGCTACCCATTCTGGGCTACCCATTCTGGGCTACCCATTCTGGGCTACCCATTCTGGGCTACCCATTCTGGGCTACCCATTCTGGGCTACCCATTCTGGGCTACCCATTCTGGGCTACCCATTCTGGGCTACCCATTCTGGGCTACCCATTCTGGGCTACCCATTCTGGGCTACCCATTCTGGGCTACCCATTCTGGGCTACCCATTCTGGGCTACCCATTCTGGGCTACCCATTCTGGGCTACCCATTCTGGGCTACCCATTCTGGGCTACCCATTCTGGGCTACCCATTCTGGGCTACCCATTCTGGGCTACCCATTCTGGGCTACCCATTCTGGGCTACCCATTCTGGGCTACCCATTCTGGGCTACCCATTCTGGGCTACCCATTCTGGGCTACCCATTCTGGGCTACCCATTCTGGGCTACCCATTCTGGGCTACCCATTCTGGGCTACCCATTCTGGGCTACCCATTCTGGGCTACCCATTCTGGGCTACCCATTCTGGGCTACCCATTCTGGGCTACCCATTCTGGGCTACCCATTCTGGGCTACCCATTCTGGGCTACCCATTCTGGGCTACCCATTCTGGGCTACCCATTCTGGGCTACCCATTCTGGGCTACCCTTTCTGGGCTACCCATTCTGGGCTACCCATTCTGGGCTACCCATTCTGGGCTACCCATTCTGGGCTACCCATTCTGGGCTACTCATTCTGGGCTACCCATTCTGGGCTACCCATTCTGGGCTACCCATTCTGGGCTACCCATTCTGGGCTACCCATTCTGGGCTACCCATTCTGGGCTACCCATTCTGGGCTACCCATTCTGGGCTACCCATTCTGGGCTACCTATTCTGGGCTACCCATTCTGGGCTATCTAATTTGGGTTATCCATTCTGGGGTACAATTCTAGGCTATCCAATTTCGGCTACCCATTCTGGGCTTCTGTTGTGGGCCACCCATCCGGGACTTCCCATTTGGTTTAAGTTTAATATTGTTGTTCCAGAAAATTTAGCACTTTGCGAATCGCCTAAATTTCTTTAGATCTATTTGTTGTGCATTCTTACTTTAGACATGTCATACAAATGCAGAAACCATGGTGGTGGGTTCCCAAGATTCGACGAATTTAGCACCTTTTTCATTAGTTTCATTAAATAAACCTAAACAAATATTACAATATCATAATCATATGTGTGCAACGAAATTGAATTTAATGGAAAAAGATATTTATTGTGCACCTGATGTCAATTGAAAACCGCATCACCACACATGTTTTTAATTTTCACCATAATATCAAATTAATTTCGATGATTACATTATTTGCAATGCTATTGCATATAATATTTTATTATATTTGCCAAAAAAGTGTATTAGGATATAATGAAAAGTCGTTACGTTTTGGCATCAGCAAAAAACAGTGGTAGCCTATCACAAAATGCTCCGTCAGATTTCAAGTTGTTGAAACTGGCGACAGTCCTTATGGTTATCCCCTCCCAATGCTGGCGAGATTTGTGGGATACTGTGTGAATGTAAAAAAATCTCCCCAAAGACGTATCACGTATTCGGCACGCCATTCGGACTCGGCTATAAATAGGAGGCCCCAAACTTGAATGGGGCAACATTCGTTGATATGTGAAAAGTTCAAGGAATGTTCATGGGCAAATTTGCATTACCAAGGCTACCATAAGACCCTAAGACTTTAGCTGTGGCCCAGCTTCAGGGAGGCATCTGGCAGGAATGAGATTTTGGCATTGATAAAATTTTTTAAAATTTTTTGTTTTTCTATCCCTTAAACTTTCTTAAAAAACTTTATACCCCACAACAAGAACCACTCTAATCTACCTCTAACACATGCAGCACATACTACTACAAAAATTAATTTCCATTTCATAATATATGCATAATTTTTAGATATTTACTCTGTACTATCTCGCTAAAATGTTTTAGTTGTTAAAAACCACAGATTTATGAGGTTTGCATATTGAAATATGACAAATATTTGTGAACATTTTGTGCCAAAATAATTCCAGCATTTATTTTAACTCTTGGCTGAGGGTTGAACTGGTATGGAATTGTTGACTTTTTATACGTTCCTCCGCTTAAGGCTTGCCGGAATTTGTGAAATTGCAAATTAGCCTTTTCGGTTGAGGGACAGCAACAGGATATTAAATGGCTGTTAATTTGATACATGTACAACTTATTTATGGCAATTATTGCTTAAATGCTATCAAGTTGAAATTATTATTAATTTTTGTGGATTTCGTGTAAATCGGATTTGTTCTATTCTGAATATGGGTATGAAATTTCAACATGTATGTGAAACGAAACAATTTTGAGCAATATATTGGAATAAACCAAACTAAAATGCAAATTGGCCTATGAACATTCCATTGAGGAACAAGGGTATACTTCTCACATATCAAAGAAATGTTTCCCAATTCAAGTTAAAGCCCAATATTAAGAGGCCTCTCTTTTACAGCCGAGTCCGAAGGATATGCCCCAGTGCATAGCACTTCACAAATGTCGTCAGCATTATAAGAGGATAACCACCGCTGTAAATTTTTTCTGTTGTTCTTGTCAGAACTCGAAACCAGGCATTAAGTGTCATAGGCGGGCATGCTAACTTCTGGGCTACGGTAGCCTCCAATACCAAACTAAGATATTAACAAATAAAAGCGTGCAAAGATCGGCCGAGCCGAATCTTATATACCGTCCACAATGAATCGAATTAGCTACAGATTTTATATGATTTTGGACAATGTTAACCATGGATGATAGAAGTCACTAAGACACTAGGTACAAAAATTTCAGCCAAATGTAGCAATAGTTGCAGATTTCAGGGGCTCAAGATGTCAAATCTGGAAAAAGAACCGTATTTGATACGAATGTTGGAAGTCGTACCAGAACTTACATACTTTAATTGACTATGAATGAACATTTGTTCCACAAGCCGAAAATTGAATTGCGTTCCAAGCGCCACAATCTTCTGCGCTCATTTTATAACCCCTGACACCAAGTTTCAAGGTGTATCTCACCACTTGATCTTTCCATCGAGCTTTTGGTCTTCCCCGTTTGCGTGTATCACCGTGTTTGCTTCAAAAGACTTCTTTGCTGAAGCTTCCTCATCCATTCTAACGTTATTGCCTAGCCAATGCAGCCGTTGTATTTGGAGGCGTGTAACTATGCTATCGTCGTCATACAGCTCATACAGCTAGTGGTTCATACGTCACCTTTATTCTCCGTTTCTTTCTCCATTTTCTTTATCTGCTCGGTTGTGCAAGGCTTTTTGGGAGTTGAAACCATCCATTTCGTCTTATCACCATTTACTACCAGACTCATTTTCACTGACTCTCTTTCGATTCTTTCAAAGGCTGCAGTTACTACTTCCGGTGACCGACCTATGATATCGATATCGTCGGCATAGGCGAGTAGCATGTGCTCTCTTGTGATTAGTGTACCATATCTATTCACATCTGCATCTCGTATAATCTTCTCCAGCAGGATATTAAAGAGATCACACGATAGGCTGTCTTCTTGCCTGAAACCTCGTTTGGTATTAAATGGTTCGGAGCAAGTGTCATCCTGCAGAGTCTTATTAATTTTGCAGGGATACCAAACTCAGACATGGCTTGAAATACCTTTGAACGTAAAGGAGTATCGAAGACGGCTTTGTGGTCAACAAAGAGATGGTAGGTGTTAATTTGTCCTTCTGGGGTATTTTCCAGGATTTGGCGCAGTGGGAATATCTGGTCTAGGGTGGATTTACCAGGTCTAAAGCCGCATTGATAGGGCCCAATTATCTCATTGACTTTAGGTTTTAATCTTTCACACAGTACGATGGGGAGGAGACTTATTCCTCTGTAGTTGGCACATTCCGTCTTGTCTCCTTTCTTGTGTACGGGACATAGTATGCTGAGGCTCCAATCATCGGGTATGTGTTCTTCTAGCCAGATTGCGCAGATAAGCTGATGCATACGCCTCATCAGCGTGTCGCCTCCCGTCTTAAATAGTTCAGCGGGTAACCCGTCGGCTCCTGCTGAGATGTTGTTCTTTAGTCAGGTTACTGCTACTTGGATCTCATTCTGACTAGGAGGTAAACATTCTATACCATCATCAGGGATTGGTTCTGCGGTATCCTATTCGCCGCCAACATCGGACACTAGCAGTTGGGTAAAATGTTCTTTCCATATCCTCAGCATGTTATCTGTGTCAGTTACCAGATTTCCGTCTTTGTCTCTGCAGGAGGATGTGCCTGCACCAAAGCCATCGGTTTGATGTTTAATTCTTTGGTAGAATTTCCGGACTTCATTCTGACTCCTGTACATCTCAATTCGCTCGCACTCACGTCTTTCCATTTCCTTTTTCTTTCTGCGGAATAGACGTTTCTCCTCTCTCCTTTCCTCCCGATACCTCTCCTTCATCTGGCGTGTTGCTACTGATTGCAGGGTTGCTCTATATGCCGCATCTTGGCTTCAGTAGCATCTCGACACTCTTGGTCGTATCATGGGTTTTTTGGAGGAGGCTTCCGGTACCCAAGTATGGATTTCGCGGCATATTCCATGGAGTGGGCAATAGTTTGCCACTGCGCCATGATATCATCGGAACAAGGAGTGCTTTCATCAAGCAGTTGGGTCAGTCGAGTGGAGTATGTCGCTGCCATCTGTTGTGTTTGCAGCTTTATAGTGTCCAGCATCCATGCAGTGTCAGATCGTACTTTCCTCGCCATGTTTAAACGGGTGCGAACCTTTGCTGCAACAAGGTATTGATCCGAATCTATATTCGCTCCACGGATCGATCGTACATTTAACACGCTGGAAGAATGCCTTCCATCTATCATAACGTGATCAATTTGGTTTCTCGTGTTTTGATCGGGTGACAGCCATGTGGCTTTGTGAATATTTTTATGTTGAAATCTGGTGCTACTAACTACCATGTTTTTTGGCGCGGCGAAATCTATCAGCCTCAACCCATTACTGGACGTTATCTCGTGGAGGCTAAACTTTCAGACTGTTGGACCAAAAATCTCTTCCTTCCCTATTTACGCATTAAAATCTCCCAGAACGATTTTAATATCATGGGCGGGGCAGCGGTCATATTCTCTCTCTAGGCGCTCGTAGAAAATATCCTTGGTCTGCTCGTCTTTGTCTTCCGTCGGGGCATGGGTACAAATAAGGCTGATGTTGAAGAATTTGGCTTTTATGCGGATTGTGGCTAGCCTCTCATACACCGGAGTAAAGCTGGAGACAAGGTGTTTCAGTCTCCGACTTACCACAAATCCACAGCCAAATGCATGCCTCGTGTTATAGCAGCTATGGTATAGTTCGTCACCGTTTGGTGTTGTAGTGACGCCATTCCATGTCCATCGCACTTCCTGTAAGGCGGTAATATCTGCATTGTACTTCTCTAATACATCCGCCAGCGCATATACTGCACCTTCTCTATAAAGAGTGCAGACATTCCAAGTGCAGATCCGCAAATCATGGTCCTTTTTTCGTTTGCGTGGGTCGTCAACGTTGGGGGGGTCCGTTTTTACTATTCCTTTGTTTTTCATGGTAGTTCTATGTTTTCCGGGGGCGGGTTACTGGCCCAGCGCCCCAACCGCATGGGTTTTGTGGGATTGCACACGTATCCCTCGTTGTGGCGAGCCGCTTGCTCCAAGATCCGACGCTCGCCTCCAGCCGCCCCTAACCTGGGAACAGGCGCTGATGTTGGCCATTTGTTATTTTAAGGCGCCAATAACTCCCCTTGTCATCTCGAGTATCATTGGCACTCAGTATTTAATTAAGATCCAGTGCCACCTGACTCCTTACTGAGACTCTCCTCTCGAAAATCGCTGACTGCCCGCGGCCGCATTTGCAGCTACTCCGCATAAAAACGGAGCTTTCCACCATCCGCAACCTGTGGACGCGCCCGGTAGCTTTCAGCTAAGCTTCCCGTGAAAACGATGGGCACCACACAAGTAGGAGCTCAAAGTTCCAGCTTGTGTGGTGCCCATAGTCATCCCGTATCGGCCGGGAGCGCCTAGCCTTACTCCTTCGAGAGTTAGCGTGCTTTCGACAGACGGACGGACATGTGTAGCTAGATCGCCATGAAATTTCATGACCATCAAGACATTTTAAACTTTATGGGGTCTTAGACGCATATTTCGAGGTATAACAAACGATATGAAGAAATTAGTATTACCCCATCCAATGGTGGTGGGTATAAAAAACCTTTAAATTCTCCACAAAATTTCCTTGAAACTTAGTTTTCATTGACAATTTTCTTCAAATATATTTTTCACAGAAAATTTCTTCTAAATGCCTTCGGATAACTTCGTCTCTGGGGGGGTTGTGTCAATGATGACCCATTTTTGTTCATGTTTTACATTTCTCTGCTTTCAATGAAATGTTTGCGCACCACTTGTTATGAATAAAATTGCAAATGGGAATAAATTAAACGAGCCTAATGAAATTTTATCATCCATAGAAATTTATTCATACCCAAGCAGAAGACTCAATTAAAGGCATGTTATGTTATGTCCTTCAACTATAGAAATTAATTCAAATTTAGAAATAAATATTTCTTTTGTTCGTTTTCTCGGTTTTGGGAACCTCGTTCAGGTTGCCTAACCACAAAAGTCTTCATCGATTATTTTGCATTTGATTTAATCAAAGGTGTAGCTTACAGAAGACCATCATTATCATCATCATCATCATGGTGTACCTTTTGTAATTAATTAAAGACCATAAACAATCATACATTCACTTCAACCACAGCATTTGGCCAGAAACAAAATAGCCATCCATTGTCTGTCAAGACATTCCTAAGACATCCTTGAATGTCTCATGTCAGACCATCATTTGAGGCATTGACAGGAGAACAAAAGTTCGAATTGTCTTAATCATTTTATCTGCCATGTTCAACAAAATGTTTTACATACTCTGCTATACTCATTCTGGGCTTATTGTTGGCCAGTGCCAACCCACTCCTTAGTCTTCTTGGGTTACATATGGCCCACTTGTTGTCAATTCTGTCTGTCTTGCACAAACTTTGATGTCATGGATAATTATGCCATGGGCTTGCAGAGTTCTTTAGGTACAGGCTACACCTTAGTATAAGGGTAGAATGATAAGCAAAAGGAAAAGTAACCACAATCGAAATAATTAACTTACTAGCCCATCCTTATTTACCAGCTAAGCGGGTATAAGTCATGAAGACATCCGTAGTCAAAAGATCACTGGAAACTACCGTAAAACAAGTAAAAGCTTGCTAAGTTCGGCCGGGCCGAATCTTATATACCCTCCACCATGGATCGCATTTGTCGAGTTATTTTCCTGGCATCGCTTCTTAGGCAAAAAAGGATATAAGAAAAGATTTGCTCTGCTATTAGAACGATATCAAGATATGGTCCGGTTTGGACCACAATTAAGTTATATGTTGGAGACCTGTGTAAAATGTCAGCCAATTTGAATAAGAATTGCGCCCTTTGGGGGCTCAAGACGTAAAATAGAGAGATCGATTTATATGGGAACTGTATTAGGCTATAGACCGATTCAGACCATAATAAACGCGTATGTTGATGGTCATGAGAGAATATGTCGTACGAAATTTCAGGCAAATCGGATAATAATTGCGACCTATAGAGGCTCAAGAAGTCAAGTTCCCAGATCGGTTTTTATGACAGCTATATCAGGTTATGAACCGATTTGAACCCTATTTGGCATACTTGTTGGATATCATAACAAAACACGTCGTGCCAAAATTCATTCAAATCGGATAAGAATTGCGCCCTCTAGAGGATCAAGAAGTCAAGACCCAGGATCGGTTTATATGGCAGCTATATCAGGTTATGGACCGATTTGAACCATACTTGGCTCAGTTGTTGGATATCATAACAAAACACGTCGTGCCAAAATCCATTCAAATCGGATAAGAATTGCGTCCTCTAGAGGCTCAAGAAGCCAAGACCCAAGATCGGTTTATATGGCAGCTATATCAGGTTATGGACCGATTTGAACCATACTTGGCAGAGTTGTTGGATATCATAACAAAACACGTCTTGCAAAATTTCATTCCAATCGGATAAGAATTGCGCCCTCTACAGGCTCAAGAAGTCAAGATCCCAGATCGGTTTATATGGCAGCTATATCAGATTATGGACCGAGTTGAACCATACTTGGCACAGTTGTTGGAAGTCATAACAAAACACGTCGTGCCAAAATCCATTCAAATCGGATAAGAATTGCGCCCTCTAGAGGCTCAAGAAGTCAAGACCCAAGATTGGTTTATATGACAGCTATATCAGGTTATGGACCGATTTAAACCATGCTTGGCACAGTTGTTGGATATCATAACAAAACACGTCGTGCAAAATTTTTTTCCAATCGGATAAGAATTGCGCACTCTAGAGGCTCAAGAAGTCAAGACCCAAGATCGGTTTATATGACAGCTATATCAGGTTATGGACCGATTTAAACCATACTTGGCACAGTTGTTGGATATCATAACGAAACACGTCGTGCAAAATTTTATTCCAATCGGATAAGAATTGCGCACTCTAGAGGCTCAAGAAGTCAAGACCCAAGATCGGTTTATATGCCAGCTATATCGGGTTATGGACCGATATGGCCCATTTACAATACCAACCGACCTACACTAATAAGAAGTATTTGTGCAAAATTTCAAAAGGCTGGCTTTACTCCTTCGGAAGTTAGCGTGCTTTCGACAGACAGACGGACGGACGGACAGACAGACGGACGGACATGGCATAGATAAAGGGACTTTTTGATGTTCGGATCTACACATGACAGCCTGCATTGAAATTTTGGAGACTTTTACCAATGTGAAAAAGACCCACTTATTCAATCCCTAGACCAGCAGAGGCCATCTTAGCGCAGAGGCTAGCATGTCCGCATATGACTCTGAACGCCTGAGTTCAAATCCTGGCAAGAACATAAGAAAACATTTTCAGCGGAGTTAATCCCCTCCTAGTGCTGCCATATAAACCTCTCTCTATTATCAAGGATATGTTTCAGAGCGTGCTAAGGAAGCTCCCTAGATGGGCGGGGGCCAATTGGCTTGACATAAACCCCATAAACGACAGAGCTGGCGTTGTTCACTAAACAGAGGAAGTATGGCGAGTTCAAGGGACCGGTCCTTGATGGAGTGGAGCTGTCGCTCTCTTGGGAGGCTGAATATCTGGGCATTATTCTTGACCAGAAATTGAACTGGAGAATAAACGTTGAGGAGAGAGTCGACACGGGGGCTGAATGCGCTCTACTCATGTTACATCTCGATAGGTGGGAGTTGGGGACTTTGGCCAAGGACGGTCCGCTGGATGTATACTGCTTTGGTTCGGCTGATTCTCACCTATGGCAACCTTGTGTGGCACTGGGCCTTCTCGATGTCCCATGTGGTATGATGGAGAAGGTACAAGGTATTGCGTCGGTGCTGATATCGGGGCAAAGAGGAGAGCCGCACTGAATGCGATGCTTGATCTGAGAGCTTTGCACCTGTACGAGGAGTGCGCAGTGTTGAGAGCTGTCCTCAGACGACGGCCTCGGGCGTGGCCACAAGCTTGGAACTACTGTGTGGCACTGGCGACTCGGCGGGCTATGTGCGGGCGAATTTTTCTTCGATGGTGATCTGGAGGTTGCTTTCCCGGGGAGAGAGCTTTGGGCTGGGGGCTATGGCATTGCCGACGCAACAGACTATGTGCCGGACGGATCTTTCTTCGATGGCGATTTGGAGGTTACCTTTCCGGGGAGGGAGCTTTGGGCTAGTTTCTCTTCTTAAGTCCCTCTGTTTACGCGAATGGCTCCAAGCTGGATGGGTACATCTGGGCAGGGGTTCTTGTAGAATTGCTACAATTTGAAAGTCACATAGACTTCTGGAAGGGTGGTGGAAGGTTTTTGCTATTCTCAGGACATTGGATGCGATCTTTTGTCAGGAACGGCAACCTTCTCAAAGTAACACAATTTTAAGTAGACATTTCGGCGGCTCTGAAGGCTCTGACTGCGGCCAATGTCTTGTCGGGAAATGGAAGAAGCATTTCGGACTTTGGGGATTTTTGTTAGATTGTGCTGGCTTGGAATCGATTTGGCTGAAGAGCTGGTCAGGTTTGGTAACTGTAAGTGCAATGCCGGTGGCGAACCCCGGTGGGTACCTGGGATGGTGGGTGCCTGGGATGGTGGGTGCCTGAGATGGTGGGTGCCCACGAGTAATACATCGAATGCGCATACTCGTCGTTGGCTGGCGCAGAGGACTTAAGGGTTGCCCAGACCCTATGGCCAAGGTTCTCCGGCACGAGGATGTTGATTGTCTTTGAGCTGGAGTAACGCGACCTTGGATTGTTGGTGGGAGACCTGACCGGCCACTGCGATGTCGCTGGCATGGCTATGGGCTCGGGACAATGAGGATTTCTGCAGGATCTGTAGGAATGAGGAAGAGTTGGATACGGTCGAGCGCCTGCTGTGCCAGTGCCCCGCATAGTGAGTGCACACTTCTTCTCTTCACTGAGCTCTCGTCAGCCTTTCGACCCTCTAGTGTCGGTGAGGCTTCTTTCGGTCTCTATGCCGGCCTTTTGTTGATTTTTAACAGCTTTCGTCTCTCTCTCTCTTTCCCTGGCTGCAGTATGTGAAGTCGTGTCTGGTTAGGAGATGCAAGAAGCATTTCGAACGTTTGGGGACTGTTGTCAGATTGTGCTGGCTTCCGGGCCATCAAGGGGTAGCGAGAATCGAAGCGGCTGAAGAGCTAGTCAGGTTTGGTAACTGTGAGTGCAATGCCGGTGGTGAACCCCTTTTGTGTTAGATGTTTGGGATGGTGGATGTCCACGAGTACTATGACGAATGCGCATACCCGTCGTGGGATGGCGTAGGGTTGCCGAGGCCTTATGGTAAAGTTTTTCCGGTACGAGGATGTTGATTGTCTTTTGAGCTGAGGTAACGCGACTTTGGATATTTGGTGGGAGAACTGACCGGCCACTGCGATGTCACTGACATGGCTAGGGTCTCGGGACACTGAGGAATTCTGGAGGGTCTGTAGGGATATGGAGAAGTTGGATACGGTCGAGCACCTCCTGTGCCAGTACCCTACGATGGCGGGAAGCAGACGTAGGATTATGAGTGAACACCTCTTTTATTTAATGAGCTCTCGACAGCCATTCGACCCTCTAGACGGTTTGACTTCTTTCGGTCTCTATACCGGTCTTTGGTTGGGTTTACTCTTTTTCTACCAGCATTCGTCTCTCTCTCTGTCTCCCTGGCTGCGGGCCGTGTGAAGCCGTGTCTGGTCGGGAGATGCAAGAAGCATTTCGGACGTTTGGGGACTGTTGCCAGATTGTGCTGTGTTCAGGACCATCATGGGGTGGCGGAAGTCGAGCGGCTGAAGAGCTGGTCAGGTTTGGTAACTGTGAGTGCAATGCCAGTAGCGAACTTCCCTCTATGTTGGATGTCTGGGATGGTGGATGCCTACAAGTACTACGAGGAATGCGCAGACTCGTCGCAGGCTGGCGTAAAGAGCAGCAGGGATGCCAAGGCCCTAGGGCAAGATTCTCCGGTACGAGGACATTGATTGTCTTTGAGCTGGGGTAACGCGACCTTGTTTGTTGGTAGTAGTCATAACCGGCCACTGCGATGCCAGGTCGCTTACATTGCGATGGGCTCGAAAAGTTGAGGATTTCTGCAGGGTATATGGGGGATGAGGAGAAGTTGGAGATGCTCCAATGCCCAGCAATAGCGGCGAGCAGGCGTAGAGTTATGAAGGCACATAAAGTATATATATTTTTGATCGTCTTGACATTTTAAGTCGATCTAGCCATATCCGTCCGTCTGTCTATCCGTCCATCCGTCTGTCTGTCGAAAGCATGCTAACTTTCGAAGGAGTAAAGCTAGGCACTTGAAATTTTGCACAAGTACTTCTTATTAGTCTAGGTCGGTAGGGATTGTAAATGGGCCATAATGGTTCATATTTTGATATAGCTGTTACATCATCCGATCTTGGGTCTTGACTTCTTGAGCCGCTAGAGGGCGCATTTATTATCCGATTTGACAGAAATTTTCCATGAGGTGCTTTGTTATGACTTACAACAACTGTGCTAAGTACAGTCTTGATCGGTTTATAAACTGATATAGTTGCCATATGAACCGATATGGGATCTTGACTTCTTGAGCCTTTAGAGGACGCAATTATTATCCGACTTGGCTGAAATTTCGCGTATAGCGTTTAGTTTTGTCTCGTAACAACTATGCCATGTATAGTCTAAATCGGTTCACAACCTAATATAGTTCCCATAAAAACCGATGTCTGATCTAACTTATTGAGCCGCTGGAGGGCGAAACTATTACCCAATTTAGCAAATATTTTTCGCTATGAAAATAAACAACTATGCCAAGTATGGTCTAAATAGGTTCATATGCTCATATAGCTGTCACATAAACCGATCTCGCTATTATATGTCTTGAGCCTATAGACGGTGCAATTATTATCCGATTTGGCTGAAATTTAGAATGGACTTCCAAAACCTATGCCAAATATGGTCTTAATCATTTTATTACCTGATATACAACTCATATACACCGATGTCGTATCCGATTGAGCCGATAGAGGGCGCAATTATTACCCAATAGAGCTAAAATTTTGAGGCAAGTATGATCTAAATCGGTTCATAACCTGATATAGCTCCCATGTAAACTTCTTGAGCCTATAGTGGGCGCAATTCTTATTCGATTTGGCTGATATTTTGCACAATGAAAACCCGGTTTTCAAAAACCGAACTGATATCCCAAATTTTGACTTGTTGAACCTAAACATTTCAATGAAATTAAGCGACTGAGTTTTCGATAAATGCACGGGTCGATTTCAATCTCGAATCCCCTTCTTCCACATAACCTATCGTATACGTGGAAATTTATCAGTCAAATCTTTCACGGTTCTACCATTTTCCGCATTTCTCAAATATTCTCCCTCATTCGTCTTCCAAGCTGTGACAACCTCAAAACTTCCTTTTATTTACCACCCTCACTTTTCTTAGGCATTCAACTTAAAGAGTTGGCCAAAATGCTTAACTTACATTCAAACTAAATGTTGGCCCTCAAGACGAATATATGTATCAGACAGACATAATCATCACACATTGCTGCTGTCATTGTCATTACAATCATAGGCAACCTTATTGTGCAACGTGACACTAAGACCGCAAATTAATGTTCATCATAATAATCATAGCCCCTTAACATTACGCCTATGTACTTCCTTACCATCAGAATCTCTTGGCAGTAGGGGTATCCTAAGATATATGTATATAAGTATATACAAGTATATGTCATGTTCATACATACAAATATTCATATGAACTTATTTGTTGTTTATACAGGGTGCACCGGTATGTATTGAAACGATACGAAACAAACTTCAAAGATTTTTGAGTAAAGTAACCAACCAAAATTCCTATTAGCTGATGGCCGTACTAGCCAATGCTCCATACCTTTCACAGAATGTGCAGGTTGGTCTGGCAGGAAATATAGGCTATATAATTTCTTGATATCGGGAGGGGGACGGACCCTCCCCCTTACCCCAAAAGTATTACCCAAAAATAAAAGTGGACCGATATGGGATTCAATTGAAAGGTATTCAAGAGTAGAGTAGGAATTTTATAATAAAAGTTGGGTCCAAGTTCTTGGGGGGCCGCCCCAGCCCCAAAACCCCTTAAAATAGTTTTATTTGACGATAATGACAATATGGGACTCAAATAAAAGGTATTCGGAAGTAGATTACGAATATGATCAGGAAGTAGGAATAGGCTTTATAATTTATTGATAACGGAAGGGGGCGGACCCTACACCGTTACCCTAAAAACACCACCTAAAATCAAAAGTTGACCGATAAGGACAATATGGGTATCAAATGAAAAGTATGCGGGAGTAGATAACGAATCTGGTCATTAGCCAATCATGGATTTATGGGACTCGGACAGAACTGATTTTTTCGAAATTTTCGCATATTGTGTAGGATGGTCTGGAAGGAAACATAGGCTATATAATTTTTCGATATCGGAATGGGGACGGACCCTCCCTCTAATGCCAAAAACAACACCCAAAATCAAAAGTGGACCGATCGGGACAATATAGGTATCAAATGAAAAGTATGGAGAGTAGAATACGAATATAGTGTTAAAATTTGAGTCTAAGTACCCAGCGGGTCGCCCCAACCCCAAAATTCCCCCAAACAGACATATTGGACGTTCATTTCAATTGGGTCTCAAATGAAAGGTATTCTCGAGTAGATTTTGAATCTGGCATACAAAATCATATCGAAGTATAGAAGGTCACGCCACCCCTCAAAAACGCCATTAGACCCATTATGACTATATGATACTTGGCTGAACCGATTTTCTTAAAATTTTCATAGATTGTGTACGTTTGTCTGGAAGGAAATATAGGCTATATTACTATTAGATATCAGGTGGAGGCGGACCCTTCCCTTTACCGTAAAAACGCCACCAAATGAAAGGTAATGAAGGCCAGAAAACGGATATGGTAATTACATTTGGGTCCAAGTACCCAGCGGGTCCCCCCAGCCCCAAAACTCCTCTAAACAGATATATTCGAAGTTCATGTCAATATGGGAATCAAATGAAAAGTATTAGGCAGTAGATTACAAATATGGCATAAACATTAGGTCCAAGTAATGGGAGGTCGCCCACCCTCAAATACTCCCAAATGGGCATTTTAGCCGACCATGGCTATATGGGACTCAAGTGAAAGATATTAAGGAGTAGATTACGAAAATTACATTAAAATTTGGGTTCAAGTCTAGGCGGCGCTTTTCGTCCTAAAGATACGTCAAATGGGTATTTGACCCATTACGACAATATGGGACTCAAATGAAGGTATTTGAGAGTAGAAAACTAATTTGATATCCAATTTTGGAGCCAAATGTTTTGGGGTAAGCCCTAAAGCACCCCCTAAACTGAACTTCATTTCCGTTGGGAATAAAGAACGAATTTCATATCTAATTTCAGTGCAAAGTGCCGGTGGCCGCCCCAGCCCCAAAACACCCTCCAAACGGTTCATTTTTACCATGGCAATATGGGGCTCAAATTAAAGGGATTTGGAAGAGCAGCACGAATTTGATATCCACATTTAAGGCAAAATGTCTGAGGTGTCATCCCTCCCCCAATGGGAACATTACCCTAAGGAAGAACATTACCACCAGGAACGGAGAAGGGGCAAATTCTCACACATCAATGAGTGCTT
Organism: Stomoxys calcitrans; assembly: GCF_963082655.1. Taxonomy (NCBI): domain Eukaryota; kingdom Metazoa; phylum Arthropoda; class Insecta; order Diptera; family Muscidae; genus Stomoxys; species Stomoxys calcitrans. The sequence continues at coordinate 118,271,952 of NC_081556.1, forward strand.
TCCGATTCAAGTTTAAACTCAATGATAAGGGACCAATTTTTTATAGCCGAGTCCGAACGGCGTTTCGCAGTGCGGCAGTGCGAAAAAAAAAGTTGGATATCATCTCATGGTAGCGCTGACCATTCACAGTTACGATTCGCATCATCCTTGAAGAAGTACGGACCAAAGATGCCACCAGCCCATAAACCGCACCAAACTGTGACTTTTTATACACACCACCATAGGTTGGGGGTATACTTATCTGGTCATTCAGTTTGTATTACCTGAAAATATTGGTCTAAGACCCCATAAGGTTTACATATATACCTGATCGTCTCGCCGTTGTGAGTCGATCTAGCCATGTCCATCCGTCCGCCTGTCGAAATCACGATAGCGGTAAAACGCGTAAAACTAGCCGCTTGAAATGTTAGACAGATACTTAATATTGACGTAGGTCTTCGAGGATTACTAACGAGCCATATCGGTTCAGATTTAGGTATAGCTCCTATACAAACCGATCTCGCGATTTGAATTCTGGAAGCCACAATTTTTGGCCGATTTGGCCGAAATTTTGCATGTAGTTTTCCATTATGTTTTCTAACAACTGTGCGAAGTATGGTTCAAATCCGTCTACAACCTGATATAGCTCCCATATAAACCGAGTTGCCGATTCGACTTCTTAAGTGCTTACAAGCCGCAGTTTTTGTCCGACTTGGCTAAAATTATGCATGCGGTGTTCTGTTATGACTTCCAACAACTGGGCCAAGTACGGTCCAAATCACTCTATAACCTGATAAAGCTCCCATATAAACCGGTCTCTCGATTATCCTTGTTCGGGCCCTAGAAGCTAAAGTTTTTGCTGGTGTGAAACAAGATTGGTATGTATCTTCAACTAAATAAATTTGTATGCTCTTCAACTTAATTTAGTTTGAATAAATTTTTAGCAGAATCCATGGCGATGGGTTACAAGATTTGGCCCGGTCGAACTTAGCACGATTTACAATTTATAATTTTTGTTGAAAAATTTTTTCTATTTTGTCAGGAGTCGGAATCGAGGATATTTTTTTGACTTCTACTCCGACTGCAGGTAAAATTGGTCAACTTGACTCCAAGACTCCGGCTCCAAGACTCCGACTCCAAGACCCCGACTACAAGACTCTGACTCCAAAACTTCGACTTCAAGACTCCGACGCCGCAGCCTTGGTTACAGCAAGGTTCGCACCCGTTTGAGTATGGCGAGAAAAGAACGATCTGACACTGCACGAAAGCTGGACATTGAAAAGCTGCAAACACAACAGATGGCAACCACATACTCCACTCGACTGACACAACTGCTTGATGAAAGCACTACGGAGCAGTGGCAAACCGTGCCCACTCCATGGAAAATGCCGCAAGTCCGTACTTGGGTACCGGAAGCCTCCCTCAAGAAACCCATGGTACGACCAAGAGTGTCCAAATGCTACTGAAGCCAAGAATGCAGCATACTGACTAACCCTGCAATCAGTAGCAACACGCCAGATGAAGGAGAGGTATCGGGAGAAAAGGAGATAGGAGAAACGACTATTCCGCAAAAAGAAAAAGGAAATGGAAAGACGTGAGTGTGAGCGAATTGAGATCTACAGGAGTCAGATTGAAGTCCGGAAATGGTAAGAAACTCATGGTACGTCTAAGAGTGTCGAAATAATACTGAAGCCAAAAATGTGACATACAGAGCAATGCGTCATACAGTAGCAACGCCCCAGATGTAGAAGAGGTATCAGGATAAATAAATCCACTATTTATGGGATTTAGGCGCTAAATTGGAAGATCGGTCTATATTACAGCCAAATCTGAAAAAAAACCTGAGCTGGACCATATTCGGGTCGGGTGTGGTAAGGCTTAAAACTACTCACAACTTCAAATTTCAGCGAAATCGGATAATAAATGCAGCTTTTATGGACTTAAGACCATTAATAGCAGATCGGTCTACATGGCAGCTTTATCTAAATATAGTCCAATCTAAATCATATATGGGTCGGGTGTCGGGAGGTTTAAGCCAACTTTCTATGTCAAATATTTTACTTTTACAAAAGGCTTTACTTTGCTTTCTATTCTAAATAGAATAGAGAACATTGGAACGTGTCAAATATCTCCAGTCTTAATTAGTTCACTTTGTTATTTTTCATACCGGTTAATGCTGAAGACATTTGAGCCTAGCCCTGTAAACACTCAATACTGTCATCATGGATTAGCCCTGGAGTCCTTGCCGCCATCACTACCCTCAAGATCATTCTGATTTCACACTGAAGACTTTCCACTTCTCTTCATTTCTTAGGAAAGGTCTGTCTTTTTTCTCGTTTCCTTGAAAGAGGTTTAGAGGCCTCAGTAGCGCAGAGGTAAGCAAGTCCGCTAATGACGCTGAATGCCTGGGTTTAGAATCCTGGCGAGAACATCAGAAAAAATGTTCATCGGAAGTAATCCCTTCCTAATGATGGCGACATTTGTGAGCTACTATGCCATTTGAAAAAATGGCAGCCATGTAAAAACTTTTCCGCAAAGAGGTTTCTCTCTACAGCACGCCGTTCGGACTCGGCTATAAAAAGGAGGCCCCTTAACATTAGGCTTAAAAACTTAAATCGAACACCACTCATTCATATGTGAGAAGTTTATAATGGAATGTTCTTGGCAAACTTGTATTTTTTTTAATAAAGGTTTCCGTTGCTTAAGTATGGATTTAAGAGAACTAATGTTTGAAACGCCACGTTATTTACATTAAGTTCATCCTGTACTTAAGGTTAGTACATACTTAAAAGATTATTAAAATATGCCTCTTTCCATTGCTGTCCCTGTATGTGGTTTGGATCAAATGGGCCATGACTGTTGCTTTAGCCAATCAAGGCTCCCTATGTATCTGCGGCCGCCGTTCAAACTCGGCTATAAAAAAGAGGTCCCTTATCATTGAACTGAAAAACTTGAATCGAACAGCACCCATTGATATGTGAGAAGTTTATCCCTCTTACCTAATGGATTGTTCTTGACAAGCTTGCATTTTTTATAGAGGGTTCTGTTGCTTAAGTTTAGATTTAAAAGAACTTATGTTTGAAACGCCACGTTATTTACATTAAGTTCACCCTGTACTTAAGGTTAGTACATACTTAAAAGCATATTAATATATGCCTCTTTCCATTGCTGTCCCTGTATGTGGTTTGGATCAAATGGGCCATGACTGTTGCTTTAGCCAATCAAGGCTCCCTATGTATCTGCGGCCGCCGTTCGAACTCGGCTATAAGAAGGGGAGGCCCCTTAACATTGAGCCTAAAAACTTGAATCGAACAGCACTCACAGATGTGTGAGAATGTTCTAGACAAATTTGCATTTTTTTATAGAGGTTTCTGTTGCTTAAGTATGAATTTAAAAGAACTTATGTTTGAAACGCCACGTTATTTACATTAAGTTCACCCTGTACTTAAGGTTAGTACATACTTAAAAGCATATTAATATATGCCTCTTTCCATGGCTGTCCCTGTATGTGGTTTGGATCAAATGGGCCATGACTGTTGCTTTGACCAATCAAGGCTCCCTATCTATCCACTTTCAACGGCCTTCGTCACACCTTGTCATCGACAGTCACAGACTGTCTGCTAACAGGTCTGCCAGCACATATGTACTATTAATCCCAGTCCGTCTATCTGTCTGTATGTCTGCCTGATAGCCCACGACCTTTTAAAACCTAAATGTGTGGTTGATTATGAAATAAATTTTATTGTGGTTTACAGTAAATTGTCTTTAATGAGTATAACATGAGTGTGCTATGGCCAATTGTTTGTCAAACAACAGCTTAAACAATAGAAAACAACAAAAACAAGCATAAAAACAACATCTGTAATAACCATAATAAAAACATTGTATGGAAGTTGAACAAAAATAAAATTAATTTGCCTATTTAACAAAAGGGAAGATACAGACAGACAGACAGGCAGATAGATGTACAGAGAAAAAAGAAAAAGTGTGCCAAGTTTGGTCGGGCCGAATCTTATGTATTCTCCACCATGGATCGCATTTCTCAAGTCCTTTAGCCGATATCTCTTTACCTTATATATAAAATTCAATTTGTGTTTGTTTGTTCCGTATAGACTCAAAAACGGCTGAAATTTCCACAGATTGTGTAGGTTGGTCTGGAAGGAAACATAGGCTGTATAATTTTTTGATATCGGAAGGGGGGCGGACCCTCCCCCTTACCCTAAAAGTACTACCCAAAAATAAAAGTGCACCGATCGGGACAATATGGGATTCAAATGAAAGGCATTTAAGAGTAGAATAGGAAATTCATAATAAAAGTTGGGTCCAAGTACCTGGGGGGCCGCCCCAGCCCCAAAACCCCTTAAAATAGGTTTATTTGCCGATCATGACAATATGGGACTCAAATAAGAGGTATTCGCTAGTAGATTATGAATATGGTCAGGAAGTAGCAATAGGCTTTATAATTTATTGATAACGGAAGGGGGCGGACCCTCCATTGTTACCCCAAAAACACCACCCAAAATCAAAAGTGGACCGATAAGGACAATATGGGTATCAAATGAAAAGTATGCGGGAGTAGATAACACATATTTTCGCATATTGTGTTGGTTGGCCTAGAAGGAAACAAAGGCTATATTATTTTTCGGTATCGGAAGGGGGACGGACCCTCCCCCTTATGTCAAAAACACAACCCAAAATCAAAAGCGGACCGCCCGGGACAATATAGGTATCAAATGAAAGGTATTGGAGAGTAGAAACCGAATATGGTTTTAAAAATTTGAGTCCAAGTACCCATCGGGTCGTCCCAACCCCAAAACTCCCCCAAACAGACATATTGGACGTTCATTTCAATATGGGGCTCTAATGAAAGGTATTCGGGAGTAGATTTCGAATCTGGCATACAAAATGAGATCGAAGTGAAGGGGGTCACGCCACCCCTCAAAAACACCATCAGACCCAATATGACTATATGATCAATATGGGGCTCAAATGAAAGCCATTCGGGAGTAGATTTCGAATCTGGCATACAAAATCAGATAGAAGTGAAGGGGGTTACGCCACCCCTCAAAAACGCCATTAGATCCATTGTGACTATATGATACTTGGCTGAACAGATTTTCTTAAAATTTTCATAGATTGTGTACGTTTATCTGGAAGGACACATAGGCTTTATAATTTTTAGATATGGGGTGGAGGCGGACCCTCCCCCTTACGCCGCCCATATCCGAAAGTGGTCCGATGAACACAATCAGGGTATCAAATGAAAGGTATTGGAGAGCAGTAAACGAATATGGTATTGAAAATTTGGGTCCAAGTACCCAGCATTGAACTTCATTTCCGTTGGGAATAAAGAACGAATATCTATTATCAGTGCAAAGTACCGGTGGCCGCCCCAGCCCCAAAATACCCGGCCATGGCAATATGGAGCTCAAATTAAAGGGATTGGGAAGTGCAACACGAATTTGATTTACATATTTGTGTCGAAATGTCTGAGGTGCCATCCCTCCCCTAATGAGAACATTACCAGCAGGAACCGAGAAGGTAAAAATTCTCTCAATGAGTGCTTTTCGATTCAAATTTAAACCCAATGATAAGGGACCTTTATTTATGGTCGAGTCTGAACGGCATCCCGCAGTGCGACACCGCTTTGGGGAAATTTGGGGAAATAAATGACTATTCATGGCATTGTACCTCTCAAATGTCGCCAACATTAAGAGGGGATAAACACCGTTTTGTTCGATGTTCTCACCAGGGCTCGAACGCGTTCAGCGTCAAAGGCTACAATGGCACGAATTCGATATTCTATTTGCATTCAGGGTGAAGTGTCCCCACCCTAAAAAGATATAAGAGAGTTAAACAAGGCGCAGCGGAGCGGGCCCGGTTCGGCTAGTAGAAAATAAAAGCTAATGGACAAGAATTGCTATGCGATTTGAGCTATGCCAAGTTATGAACCGATTGGAGCCAAACTTGGTTTGGCTGTTAACGACCAAAGTGGAAGGCATTGTGCAAAATTTCAGCCAAAACGGTTAAGACTTGCTCCCTCTAGAGGCTCAAGAAGTATAATAGGGAGATGGGTTTATATGGGAGCTATATTAGGTTATACAACGATTTGGACCTTACTAGGCATAGTTGTTGGAAGTCAAAACAAACCGCTTTATGCAATATCTCAGCCAAATTCGTTACTAATTGCGCCCTCTAGCGGCGCTAGTGTAGATCCAAAATCGGTTTATATTAGAGCTATGTCAAGTTTATAACCGATTTGGACCATATTTGGCACAGTTGTTGACGGTCAAACGAAAACACTTCGTGCAAAAATTCAGTTTAATCGTTTAATGATTGCGCCCTCTAGCGGCGCTAGTGTAGATCCAAGATCGGTTTATATGAGAGCTATGTCAACTTTATAACCGATTTGGATAATACTTGGCACAGTTGTTGATGGTCAAACGAAAACACTTTATGCAAAATTTCAGCCCAACCGGTTAATAATTGCGCCCTCTAGCGGCTCAAGAAGTCAAGATTCGAGATCTGCTTATATGGGACCTATATCAGGTTATGAACCGATTTCAACCATACTTGGTACATTTATTGAGGACAAATTAAGAGTTAATGACAAAATAAATTTAAACTAACTCCCACTGCCCATCCATATTTCTACTCGAGTCCATCAGATAACATTGCCTCTTGTTATTGTTATTCATTCATATTTCATAAGCAGACTGATAATCAGTTATTGGCTTGAGGCTGAAAGCTTTTGGGGCTGAAACTACTATTTAAATGCCTATTATTTCTTATCTCCTCCATACAGTTTATTTCACATATGGTTATTGATATTAACAACAACAATTAATTAGTTAAACAATTTGTCCAACAATGTTATCACATCACTCATTGATTTAACCAGCAAACAAAATAAATGTAAGATAATCAAATCGCTAATTTCCTGGCAATTGATATACGTTTCGGAAACCTTACGGCAAAATAGAGTAAACAGAAATTATTGAATGGAAGCATGTAAATCACATGAGTTTGCTGATAAATTCCAATGATAGGCTGTATCCAGTCAATGCATGACACACGGTTCAAAGCCCCAGAGATTGTCAATAGGGAATAGCTTTTTTTTTGGCAGGAGAAGGAACCATTTTGCGTTTTGTTAACAGATGAAAAATTGTTAAAGAAATTTTTAACTTAAATACATTTTTTACCAAAATGTTCTATGAAAATCTAATTTCGACATAATTTTCATAAATACCAAAAAAAATATATGTAAAAAAAATTCCCATAAATATTGGGTTGCCCAAAAAGTAATTGCGGATTTTTCATATGGTCGGCGTTGACAAATTTTTTCACAGCTTGTGACTCTGTAATTGTATTTTTTCTTCTGTCAGTTATCAGCTGTTACTTTTAGCTTGCTTTAGAAAAAAAAGTATATTTGATTAAAGTTCTTTCTAAGTTTTATTAAAAATGAATTTACTTTCTTTTAAAAAATCCGCAATTACTTTTTGGGCAACCCAATAAGTTAAGTGTGTTAAGTTCAGCCGGGCCGAATCGTATATACCCTCCACCATGGATCGCATTTGTCAAGTTCTTTGCCCGGTATCTCTTAACAGTCAAAGGATAATGGATAAACATTGCCATGCTATTGGAACTGCATCAGGTTATGGACTGATTTGGACCATACTTAGTTTGGATGCAGGAGACCATTGTTGTAGTCATTGTGCAAATCGGATAAAAATTGCGCCCTATAGGGGCTCAAGAAGTTAAATCGGGAAATCGGTTATTATGCGAGCTATATCAGTAGGCCACCGTAGCGCAAAGGTCAGCTTGCCCGCCTATTACGCTGAACGCCTGGGTTCGAATACTGGCGAGAACATCATGAACATTTTCAGCGGTGGTTATCCCCTCCTAATGTTGGCGACATTTGTGAGGTACTATGTCATGTAAAACTTCTCTCCAAAGAGGTGTCGCACTGCGGCACGCCATTCGGACTCGGCTATAAAAAGTAGGCCCCTTATCATTGAGCTTAAACTTGAATCGGACAGCACTCATTGATATGTGAGAAGTTTGCCCCTGTTCTTTAATAAAAAGGTTCATGGGCGAATTTGCATTTGCATATCAGGTTATAGCCCACACGGACTAGAACTTTGAGCTCCGACTTGTGTGGTGTTCATCGCTATCATCGGAAGCAAAGTAGAAAGTTACAGGGCGCGCCCACAGGTTGCGGATAGTGGAAAGCTTCATTTTTATGCGGAGTAGCTGCAAATTAGGCCGAGGGCAATGAGCTATTTTGAGAGGAGAGTCTCAGTCAGGGATCAGTTAGCACTGGCTCTAATTTGAATGATGAGTGGCAATGATATGGCCACCGTAGCGCAGAGGTTAGCATGTCCGCCTATGACGCTGAACGCCTGGGTTCGAATCCTGGCGAGACCATCAGAAAAAAATTTTCAGCGGTGGTTTTCCCCTCCTAATGCTGGCAACATTTGTGAGGTACAATGCAATGTAAAACTTCTCTCCATAGAGGTGTCGCACTGCGGCACGCCGTACGGACTCGGCTATAAAAAGGAGGCCCCTTATCATTGAGCTTAAAACTTGAATCGGACTGCACTCATTGATATGTGAGAAGTTTGCCCCTGTTCTTTAGTGGAATGTTCATGGGCAAAATTTGCATTTGGCAATGATAATCGCGATGAAAAGGAGAGTTATTGGCGCCTTCAAATAACCAATGGCCAACATCAGCGTCCGTTCCCAGGTTAGGCGCGGCTGGAGGAGAGCATCGGATCTTGGAGTTAGCGGCTCCCGACACTTAGGGATACATGTGCGATCCCACAAAACCCATGCGGTTGGGGCGATGGGCCAGTAACCCGCCCCGGAAAACTATAAGAATCACTCTGAGAAACAAAGGAATAACAAAAACGGAGCCGCTTAACGTTGACGAACCACGCCAACGATAAAAGAACTATGATTTTCGGATATGTAACTGGATTGTCCACACTCTTTATAGAGAAGGTGCAGTATACGCCTTGGCGGGTGTATTGGAGAAGTACAAGGCAGATATTACCGCCTTACAGGAAGTGCGATGGATGGGGAATGGCGTCACAACAACACCAAACGGTGACTATAGCTGTCGAGGCATGAACTTGGCTGTGGCTTTGTGGTTAGTCGGCGACTGAAAAATCTTGTCTCCAGCTTTACTCCGGTGGACGAGAGGCTAGCCACAATCCGCATAAAAGCCAAATTCTTCAACATCAGCCTTATTTGTGCCCATGCCCCGACGGAAGACAAAGACAAGCTGACCAAGGATATTTTCTACGAGCGCCTAGAGAGAGAATACGACCGCTGCCCTGTCCATGATGTTAAAATCGTTCCGGGAGATTATAATGAGGAAATAGGGAAGGAAGACATTGTTGGTCCAACAGTCGGAAAATTTTGCCTCCACGAGTTAACATCCGAAAATGGGTTGAGACTAATAGATTTCGCCGCGGCAAAAAACATGATAGTTAGCAGCACCAGATTTCAACATAAAAAAATTCACAGAGCCAAATGACTGTTACCCGATCAAAATACGAGAAGAGAAATTGATCACGTTGTGATAGATGGAAAGCATTCATCCAGCGTGTTAGATGTACGATCGATCCGTGGAGCGAATATGGATTCGGATCATTACCTTATTGCAGCATAGTTTCGCACCCGTTTGAACATGGCGAGTACGCTAGACATTGAAAAGTTGCAAACACAACAAATGGCAGCGGCATACTCCACTCGACTGACCCTACTGCTTGATGAACACAATCCTCGTCCCGATAATACAACGGCGCAGTGGCAATCCATTGCCCACTTCATGGAAAATGTCTCGAAATCCATGGTACGGCCTAGAGTGTCGAGATGCTACTGAAGCCAAGAATGCGGCATATAGAGATACCCTGCAATCAGTAGCAACGCGTCAGATGAAGGAGAGGTATCGGGAGAAAAGGAGAGAGGAGAAACGTCTATTCCGCAAAAAAGAAAAAGGAAATGGAAAGACGTGAGTGTGAGCGAATTGAGATATACAGGAGTCAGAAGAAAGTCCGAAAATTATACCAAAGAATTACACATCAAACCGAGGGCTTTGGTGCAGGCACATCCTCCTGCAGAGACAAAGAAGGAAATCTGGTATCTGACACAAATAGCGTGCTGAGGATATGGAAGAACATTCTACCCACTGTTAGTGTCTGACGATGGCGGCAAAGAGGATATCGCAGAACCAATCCCTAATGATGCTATAGAATGTATACCTCCTAGTCAGAATGAGGTCCAAGTAGCAGTAACCCGACTAAAGAACAACAAGGCAGCAGGAGCCGACGGGTTACCCGCTGAACTATTTAAGACCGGAGGCGACACGCTGATAAGGCCTAAGCGTCAGCTTGTTTGCGCAATTTGGCTAGAAAAATGCATACCCGATGATTGGAACCTCAGCATACTATGTCGCGTACACAAGAAAGGAAAAAAGACTGAATGTGCCAACTACAGAGGAAAAAGTCTCCTTCCCATCGCATACAAGATACTAGCAAGGGTACTGTGTCAATGATTAAAACCCAAAGTCAATGAAATAATTGGGCCCTACCCAATGCGGCTTTAGACCTGGTAAATCCACCGTAGACCAGATATTCACACTGCGCCAAATCCTGGAAAAGTCCGAGAAGGACAAATCAACACCTATCATCTCTTTGTTGACTAAAAAGCCGCCCTCGATACTCCTTTACGTTCAAAGGTATTTCAAGCCATGTCTTAGTTTGGTATCCCTGCAAAATTAATAAGACTCTGCAGGATGACACTTGCTGATATGCGTTCCTCAGTAAGAATAGGAAAGAATCTCTCCGAACCACTCAATACCTAACGAGGTTTCAGACAAGGAGACAGCCTATCGTGTGATCTTTTTAATATCCTGCTGGAGAAGATTATACGAGATGCAGAAGTGAATAGATATGGCACACTAATCACAAGAGAACACACGCTACTCGCCTATGCCGACGACATCGACATCATAGGTCGGTCACCGGAAGTAGTAACTGCAGCCTTTGAAAGAATCGAAAGAGAGTCAGTGAAAATGGGTCTGGCAGTAAATGGAGATAAGACGAAATGGATGGTTTCCACTCCAAAAAAGCCTTGTACAACCGAGCAGATAAAGAACATGGAGAAAGTTTGGAACCACAACTTTGAAATAGTCAGTAACTTTATCTACCTCGGCACCGCCGTAACCGAAACGAATGACACCAGTTTTGAGATAAAGCGAAGAATAATACTGGCAAACAGATGCTACTTTGGACTAAGTAAGCAGTTTAGAAACAAGGTCATCTCTCGACAGACGAAGAGTACACTACACAAGACACTGATACTACCCGTGTTGTTATATGGTTCCGAGGCATGAGTACTTGTGAAAGCAGACGAGGCAGTGCTTGGAGTATTTGAGAGACAGATTCTTCGTAAAATGTATGGACTAGTTTGCATTGATGGAGTGTATCGGCGTCGTATGAACCACGCACGATATGAGCTGTGTGACGACGTTGGCATACTTAAGGGTGTAAAAATATAACGGTATAATATAACCGTCATGTTGTCAGAAGGAATAAAGAATCTCCAGCGAGGAAGTTTTTGAAGGCGATTACGGTGATACATGAAAACCGAAACGACCAAAAGTCCAATGGAAATATCAAGTTGTAAAGGATATCTAGAAACTTGGTGCCAGAGATTAAAGAAGGAACGTAGAGCCTGGAACGCTCTAATGGGACAAATGTTCCGTCATAGCCAATTAAAGTAAAGTAGCGCAGCATGTCCGCCTATGACGCTGAACGCCTGGGTTCGAGACCATCAGAAACATTTTTCAGCGGTAGTTTTCCCCTCCTAATGCTGGCAACATTTGTGAGGTACTTTGCCATGTAAAACTTCTCTCCAAAGGGGTGTCGCACTGCGGCACGCCGATCGGACTCGGCTATAAAAAGGAGGCCCCTTATCATTGAGCTTAAACTTGAATCGGACTGCACTCATTGATATGTGAAAAGTTTGCACCTGTTCCTTAGTGGAATGTTCATGGGCAAAATTTGCATTTGCAATATGATATTATAGACCTATTCAAACCATATTTCACACATATGCTGAAGGTCATCGGATACCAATTGCGCCCTCTAGATATTCAAAATGATAATCGGGAAATCGGTTTATATGGGAGCTATACCAGGTTATGAACCGATTTGAACCATACTTTGCATAATTGTTGAAAGTCAGAACAAAACACATGAAGCAAAATTTCAGCTTGAATGAGTGTGTCGATTAATGTATACCGCCAAAGTGTACACCTAAGCATCGAAGGATTCGTCTATGTCATGCACAACCTTGTGCAGGGTGGTTCAAAAGATCTTTCACTATACGCTCCATAGTATTGAGCAGAAAAGACGTATGGCCCATAAGATATTTGTCTAAAGGATTTTGCGTTCGCAAAACTTGCCTTTTCGGGTTCGGGATATAAACATTACTATTATTAATAATTCAATTTATTTACAAATATAAAATTTTTTTTCACTTAGTATTAGTTCACTGTTTCTTCTCAATATGAGTTCAACTATTACTAGCAGTTAATAAATTTTTCTTGTTATCGAACAAATAGTTGCGAACTTAAGATATCTGACCGCAATATTTACAGCGTACCCGGGACTTGCATATGCTCCGATTGTTTGGTAGGAGGCTAGACCTGGGCACGCTGTAAATATTGCGGTCAGATATCTTAAGATCGCAACTATTAGTTCGATAACAAGAAAAATTTATTAACTGCTAGTAATAGTTGAACTCATATTGAGAAGAAACAGTGAACTAAAACTAAGTATAAAACGATTTTATATATGTAATGAAATTGAATACCATGGAGGTCAACATGATACAAAGTTTGGCATGACCACCTATGGCGTTAAATGCCTGGGTTCGAGTCCTGGAAATTAAATTTAAACGCAATTTTCACATATGGTGCAGGATGTTTTCGGTACTTCTTTTGTGCTATCTGAGGTTAGGGAAAGGCGGATCCTCCGCCTTGCCTTAATTTAAAAAAAAAAACCCCGATATCAAAGAGGGGTGAGGCGCTTAACGCGAAATTTTGTTTGAGCTGTCATAGTAACCCTAAGATAAAAAATTGGTATTTAAAAGTTGGAGTGGGGTGCCTATGGAGGCCGCATAAAATTTTTTATTAAAAGCAAGTCTTGAACTAGATTTCTATGAAAATCATGTTTCTAAAAAAATTCAAAAATCAAGTAATCACGAAATTTTTTATAAAAATCTAATTTTAAAGAAAATTTCTGTTTGCCCTGGCCAGGAGCATAACTTCTTGCTGTTTTGCCTCTGTTTAAAAACAATCTAAAACTTCAAATCAGCATATTCCAAATGACCATGGTATCCAGAGCAACTTTGTCAATCCGAAAAATTATTTAATAGCAAAAATGAATTTCGAAAATCTCTTTTATTGGAGTTTTCCTGCTGATGATTCAGTATTGTTTAAGCTTATGATTCCGTATTTCGTTGAAGCATTAAATTCGATAGCAAATTGAAATGAAACACAAGCCATGCTAGTCCATAAATGGGCAAGCGCAGCAAAATCTTCTTCTCAAGAGAATAGAAACGAATACGGCGAGGCAAAAGGGAAAATAAAATCATGAAAATAGCTATAAAAGCAAGATATATGACATCTTAAACACCGAAACGAGTGGATTAATTGCTGCAAAGGACATTTCAATTAATTCCATAGAAATAGTATTCTGTTGCTATGTCCGAGCTCAAATAATCCTTGCTCGAGTGTTTTGGTGCTCTATATGGCCTTTGGGGATATTTTCCAGTTTCGTGTCAGAAGATTGATGGAAGGTTAAACGAAGTACAAATAGATGCTTGTGCAACAACATCAGACGAAATGCTTTCAGAATGTCTGCGATTGAATGTTGGCTCCTTGCAAGAGAAATTCACCAAAGACAGAATCATGACATTTGTAAAAATTCAAACGATGACTTGAAGACGATGTCTCTAACCAACATCCGTGAAACCTCAAAGATAGAGATGAGCGCAAATGCAGCAGGCAGAACAAGAACTCCAACAAGGATAGTCAGTCCGTCTGTCAAATGCAGCAACACTATATCACCACCACCCCCGCCCTAACCACTTAAATGGCCAACAACTCACGCAGGGATCAGTGCACAAGTACGAAATATTGTTTGTCACTTGGCCCGAAAGATGTCACAATGAAATTGTGTGAATTGTGAATTGATGAATCAACAACGACGGCAGCAGCAACTACAGCGAGAATAGCAAACGAGTCCTTAGCAATCCTTAAAGAGCTCCTTAGGCCATTATGGCATCCGGCTGGAGAGTGTCTGCATGGACATGAGGATGGATAATAAATTCATTGGATTTGTGTCATTAACAACACTGCAAATTGATACGATGTCATTCTTAAGATTTTCCTCCATTAGGAGCATGGATGTGGCATCAAAGTGAAGCCTTGGGAGTTCTTGTGCAGCTCTGTTCAATTGCAATAAAGCAAAATCGAATATTATTGATTGATTAGAGAATAATTATTAAAAATTAACAAAAAAAAAACTAAATATGCAAGATCAGGATTTTCGCAAGAAAATTGATTTCTTAAAAATTAAATAAAAAAAATTTTGAGAGATTTGCTTTGAAAATCAATATTTTATAAAATTTGGATAAAATAGGGTCCGATGACAAAAAAGAGATAAAGTGGCACGGGGAACACCACAGAGTATCATTTGAACGCCTCTCCTATGGGTAAACCCTCAAAAGTATACTGCAAATCTTGACTGTTTAGGGATATGGCTGAATTTGGTGATATTCTTATGTTTAGGTACTAAAAAGTACCGAAAAATACGAAATGGTACATATTTGTCCAGTGCGAACGGAAAAGTCTAGAACTATGTCCTTGGGCTCAAATTAAAGAGCGTCTCGAACAAATAAGGTTTGGTTAAAACTAATTTGGAAAATCGTGCCGAAACTGGGAGAAATAGTACGTTAAGTACCACAATTGGTACTATTTGGTACTTTCTTTGTTAATTTAACTAGACCTCTGAATTTTGGAACTTAGGTACACTATGGCAACCTTGATTGGGTGACTATGGTAAATGTATATTTTGCCCACGAACATTCCTCTAAGGAACAGGGGCCGAATCCGAACGGCATGCTGCAGTGCGACACCTCTTTGGAGAGAAATTTTTACATGGCATAGTTCTCACAAACGTTGCCACCATTAGGAGGGGAAAAACCACAGCCGAAAATTTTTTCTGATGGTCTCGCCAGCATTCGAACCCGGGCGTTCACCGTCATAGGAGGACATGCAAACCTCAGCGCTATGGTTGTCTCTGGAAATTTTTACATTTAGGTACTAAAAAAGTACCAAAAAGGTACAAAATAGGTAAACTTTGCACAGGGCGGATAGACAGAGGTAGAATTTTTAAATTTGACTTAAAAGACATCTGGTGCAAAAGGATAAATGTGTAGGGAAAATAGTACTGGTAACGGAAAAAAGTATGTTTAGTACCGCAATTGGAACTATTTGGTATTTTCTTTAAATATGGAGCCAGAGGTTTGAAATTTGGCATGTAGGTACATCTAGGAAATACTAACTGATCTTTTCAAAATTCGTACATTTTGGTACCAAAATTGGTACCATTTGGTACTTTCTTTACATATGGAGGTAAAGGTCTGAAATTTGGCATGTAGGTACATCTAGGAAATATATGATGGGTGACTCTTACTTTTTGCAAATTCGTATATTTTGGTACCAATATTGGTACCATTTGGCATTTTTTGTTCAGATGGGTGATGTTTTGATGGGTGACTATATGATTTATTCAAAATTCGTACATTTTGGTACCAAAGTTGGTACCAAAGTTGGAGCTAGAGGTCTGAAATTTGGCATGCAGGTGCAACTAGGAAAAATATGATGGGTGACTCTTATTTTTTGCAAATTCGTACATTTTGGTACCAATATTGGCAGCATTTGGCATTTTTTGTTCAGATGGAGCTAGAGGTATTAAATTTGGCATGTTGATACAACTAAGAAATATATGATTGGTGACTAAATGATTTATTAACAAGTAAGAGCGTTCTAAGTTCGGCCGGGCCAAATCTTATATACCCTACACCATGGATCGCATTTGTCTATTTCTTGCGCGTTATCACTTTTTAGGCAAACATGGAATAATGAACAAGAACTGTTATGCTATTGGAGCGTTATCAAGATATAGTCCGATTCGGACTATAAACGACTTGAATGCTGAACATTTCATATTTCAGTCCTTTCGGATAAGAATTGGGCCTTGCGGCTCAAGAAGCAATATCGGGAGATCTTGACTGTGGAGGGTGCTGCATTAAGCTATAGATCGATTCAGATCACATTGAACACGTGTATTGAAGGTCATGAGAGAAGCCGTTGTTCAAAATTTCTGCCAAATCGAATGAGAATTGTGCCCTCTAGCGGCTCAAGAATCAAGATCCCAGATCGGTTTATATGGCAACTATATCAGGTTATGTACCAATTTGCGTCATTCTTAGCACAGTTATTGAAAGTCATAACAAAACATCTCATGCAAAATTTCAGCCAAATCGGATGAGAATTGTGCCCTCTAGCGGCTCAAAAAGTCAAGATTCAAGATCGGTTTATATGACAGCTATACCAGATAATGAACCGATTTGAATCATACTAAGCATAGTTGTTAAGAGCGATACCAAAACATTACGTGCAAAATTTCAGTTAAATCGGATAAGGATTGCGCCCTCTAGAGGCTCAAGAAGTCAAGACCCAAGATCGGTTTATATGGCAGCTATATCAAAACATGAACCGATGTAAACCATACTTAGCGTAGTTTTTGGAAGTGATACCAAAACACTATGTGTAAAATTTCAATAAAAACGGATAAGAATTGCGCCTTTTAGAGGCACGAGAAGTCAAGACCCAAGATCGGTTTATATGGCAGCTATATCAAAACATGGACCGATTTGGCCCATTTACAATACCAACCGACCAACCGACCAACCGGACGGACAGACGGACGGACAGACGGACGGACATGACTAGATCGACTTAAAATGACATGGCGATCAAGAATATATATATCTTATTGGTTGTTAGACGCATATTTCGAGGTGTTACAAACAGAATGACGAAATTAGTATACCCCCATCCTATGGTGGAGGGTATAAAAATCGTGAATTTTGGGCCAACTTTTGAAAATAATATCGGAGTCCTACTATTCCCTCAAAGACTTTTCATTGTGTTTCACATTGTCCTGGTCGATCGTCATGATAATTTGAGACTTATATGGTAGGTGGCCCTGCAAACACTTTGCACATATGTATTTGGATATCAGATGAGTTCTCTACTTCTAATAACCTTTATCTTTACATACATTTTATCCTGGATGGTCGCCATGTCATACACTTTGTTCCATATCGAGGTAAATGTAAGCTATGGGTCTTTTAGGTGGGCCATCAGACATCTGGACTCAAATTTGGATATCAGATTTGTACTCTTTTCCTCAAGACTTTTTATTTGAGGCCTATTTTATCCCGATCGTCTAACATGTACGATTGGGGTCCTATTGAGGGAGAGGCGACCACCAGACATCTGACACAAATTTGGACATCAGATTCGTACTCTACTCCTTTTCTTAAGAAACTTATTTTAACATGATCTTGACAGATGTCATTTTGGGTGGGGAGGGGTTCTTCCCAACCTAAATATACACCTAAATATTTTTAATTTGGACCCCACAATGCAAGACAAGTCTACCGTTTGTGAACGCTTTACGGGTTAGTCGGCCGCAGACGATTGGTCCACAATTTGGATGTCAGATCTATATGTCCTTTTTGGAAGGCTTTAGTGGTAATGCGACCCCAGACTAAACGCCTTATTACCTTTCATATAAGGTCCAATTTTATTAAGATCGGGTTTTCTTGAGTCACCCGATCGAAAGCTAAGACATCAGAAACGCACCCAACTTTTTAATAGCTAGCATTTTAGTTCCGTATTGTCACCATCGGTATACACATCTGTTTAAGGGGTTTTTGAGACGCAGCGCTCTCTCAGGTTTGCTGCACCCCCACAATTTGGGTATCAGATTCATGTTGTAAAAGTCGTACTCAGTGTTTAAATACCTTTAATATGGGATCCAAATTAGGAGACCACCGTAGCACAGAGTTAAGCATGTCCGCTGTTCGAATCCTGGCAAGAATATTAGAAGAAGATAACCACAGCTGAACAATTTTTTTTATGTTCTCGCCAGGATTCGATCAGGATCTCTGGGGATCAGCGTCCTCCTTGAGAGCAAGCAAAAACATTTTTTTCCCTTTTTGATACCCACCACCGAAGGATGGGGGTAAATCCATTTTCGACTCCATAAATTCTTGATCAGCGTAAAATTCTAAGACGATCTAGCCATGCCCGTCCGTCTGTCGGTTGAAATCACGCTACAGTCTTTAAATATAGAGATATTGAGCTGAAATTTTGCACAGATTCTTTTTTTTTCCATAAGCAGGTTAAGTTCGAAGATGGGCTATATCGGACTATAACTTGATATAGCCTCCATATTGACCAATTCGCCGATTTAGGCGATTTTAGGCCCATGAAAGCCACATTTATTATCCGATTTTGCTGAAATTTGGGACAGTGTGTCAAGTTAAGCCCCTCGACATATTTCTGCAATATAGTACAGATCGGTCCAGATTTGGATATAGCTACCATATGGACCGATCTCCAGATTTAAGGTTTTGGGGCCATAAAAGGGGCATTTATAGTCCGATTGCTCCGAAATTTGGGACAGTGAGTAAAGTTAAGCCCCTCGGTCCAAATTTAGATATAGCTGCCGTATAGACCGATCCGCCGATTTAGGGTCTTAGGCGCACAAATGCCACATCTATTGTCCTATGTTGTCGAAATTCGGGACAGTGAGTTGTGTTGGGCCCTACGACATCCTTTTTCAATTTGGCCCAGTTCGGTTCACATTTGGATATAGCTGCCATTTAGACCGATCTTTCGATTTAAGGTTTTGTACATAAAGGCCACAATTATTGTCCGATGTTGTCGAAATTTGAGACAGTGAGTAACGTTAAGCCCTTCGACATACTTCTGCAATATGGCACAGATCGGTCCAGATTTGGATAAGCTGCCATCTAGATCGATCTGCCGATTGAAGGTTTTGGACCCATAAAAGGTGCATTTATTGTCCGATGACGCCGAAATTTGGGACAGTGTGTAAAGTTAAGCCCCTCGACATACTTCTGCAATATGGTACAGATCAGTCCAGATTTGGATATAGCTGCCATATAGACCGATCTCTCGATTTAAGGTTTTGGGGCAATAATGGGCCCAGTTTTTGTCCGATCTCGCCGAAATTCGGGACAGTAAGTTGTGTTTAGCCCTTCGACATTCTTCTTCAATTTGGCTTAGATCGGTCAAGATTTGAATATAGCTGTCATATAGACCGATCTCTCGATTTAAGGTTGTGGGCCCATAAAAGGCGCATTTATTGTCCGATGACGCCAAAATTTGGGACAGTGAGTTGTGTTCCTCGCCCCTTGACATCGTTCTTCATTTTGGCCCAGATCGGTTCAGATTTGAATATAGCTGTCATATAGGCCGATCTCTCGATTTAAAGTTTTGGCAATGTCTTTCGATATAGCTGCTATTGTCGCTGCGGATTTTGATGAAAGGTTCGGCTCGGTCGAACTTAACGCCTTTTTACTTATTTTTTATTATTTTATATTAGTCGTAAATTTCTCGTGAGTGTCTCGTGAGTTGTGATTAGTGTCCTGAGCATGATTTCACAATTTTAATTCAATCACCGTCAAGCACGATCATATGAATGGATTTGGATCTCACTCACGAATCACGTGATTCACGCGTGACACGATAACTACGGCTGGTCAGTTTATATGACGGCTGGTCATATAAACTGACCAGCCGTATATAACTCCCCTATTTTGATCCATCTCTCGATTTTTCACCTTAAGCCAATAGAAGACGTAATTGCCATCCGATTTTGCTGAAATTTTGCGTATTGTTACGCCTTTCAACATCAAAGATAGGTATTTTCCAAACCGGTCTATAATCTGCTATATTTTCCATATAAAACGATCTCCACGCATTCTGTGGTCATAAGCGTCTATTTTTGCAGGTTCCATGGGGGTGAGTACCCAAAATTCGCTTCGGCTGAACTTAGCACATTCGGTGTTACTTGTTTTATTTTGGAAAAAAGATTTTTAATAAAAATATTAAAATCTAATTTTTCAAAAATTTCTAATTTCAAGCAGTTTTTTCAATGACTCTGAAATCTACTCGCCATATAGGCTCCACTGTGCCTCATTTCCATCTGACCACACCAGACATTGGGTTTTTAAGCTCTTGAGTACAGTTCGTTTGAGTCCAATCGTGTCCTGTTCTCTGCTGTCCTGTCCATTCCACATGTAAATACTGGATATTTACATACCGGCTTTCCGGGCTGTTCCTGTAGAGATTGTAGGGTTTATGCCTCACGATGGGGATGTGTGCGTGCGTGTTTTTGTATATGTGAGCGTGAGTGTAACTGTGTGTGGGTGTACGGGTACGTGTATATGCTACTGGTCAGATACTTTTGTTAAGTTATGCATATGCTAAGATTTATTGCATATTTCTTCCGGTTTTTGTTTGTTTTCTGTGGAACGAAATGTTCGAAGACTTTTGCCACATTCTCGGGAATAACTACAAGTCCAGGGGGAGATGTGGCAGCCAAGGGGTGTATAGTACTCTTAGACCTTTAGCAATTGGACCAACTACAAGAACAAACGAACGGATGGACGGACGTACAGCTACATATTAGGAATAAAATGAAAAGTTATGACTTCAAAAAATGTCTTCTTCCGCAGAAACCAACTACACCCACTTTAGCAATAAAACTACAAAATTTTTTAGCCTGGTAAGCAAAAATTCACTTCACCACTTCAAATTGCTTTTGAATGTTTGAAAATAAAAGTTTGCAAAAGTGTTTTTTGCATGTTTTTGCAGTTATTTCAGTAGTACTGTGTTTTGCTGCCATGTGTCAGATTCCAGACGAGGGAGTGCAAAAATTATTTTGGTACCCCCTCTCTTCTGCACCAAAGGTTGACCTTAGCATTTTGCTGAGATGCCATACTGCGAAAAGCAGTTGTCCGCTCCTTGACACTTGGTGTGCTGCAATGCAAACGGAATCTCTTCTCGAGCAATTATTCCATAACAAGAGGATTGTTAAGTACTTTGCACAACATTTCATTCTACTGGCTTTGGGCAAATATGTTGCAACCAAGTTTTTGTAGATTTTTCCCTTATCATTTGTTTTTTTCTTTTGTTGTTGTATTCGTTTTGTAAAAATTATGACATCGACGCTTCCCACTATCTTGATTTATGGCATAAAGTTTTCTGGAAGGTGGATCGAATAGTAAGATTTATGTATGTAACAGAGGCTACAACAAATATTGAGCATAATTTTAAAGACTGTTTTCTCTAATTATGGTATTAAAATATTGCTAAAGGCACAGTGGGCAAAATGAGAAAAAATGCACAAACTAACTATTGGGTTGCCCAAAAAGTAATTGCGGATTTTTTAAAAGAAAGTAAATGCATTTTTATAAAACTTAGAATGAATTTTAATCAAATATACTTTTTTTACACTTTTTTTCTAAAGCAAGCTAAAAGTAACAGCTGATAACTGACAGAAGAAAGAATGCAATTACAGAGTCACAAGCTGTGAAAAATTTTGTCAACGCCGACTATATGGAAAATCCGCAATTACTTTTTGGGCAAGCAAAACTTTAAAAATTGTCATAAGTAGCCGTTGAATGGAGCGGACGTGTTGTCAATTCGCTCCTCAAAGAAAAATACCCATATCTCGGAAAAATTGTAAAGCCTTTCAGGAGTAGGCTCAAAATGAACTCCATAGACCCTACAGCTGCGGTGGTGGCTTCAGACCGTCCTCCCCTCCTATGCCTTGGCATCTGTAGTCGAGAGTAATGCTTCAATCGCACAACCAGTAGTCAGACTAACAATTGAGGAAGAGACGGATAAACCAGAGGGATGTACAGTTCGTCCCCAACCTTTAAGTAAAGGTGGTGTTTCCGATTCAGACAGCGACAGTGCCAACGAAACAGTCATTGCAGCCGAATCGAGAGTTGAGGGCAGCGGGATGACGGCAGAAGTGAGCATTGTCTTTGCTAAGCTCACAAGCAGACCGAGAAAGCGATGCGGGGCACGACGAAGGAGATTGCGCCCGGCAACGAAATCGGGCGAGAGTGCAGGATGCTGGAATGGATAGAACTGACATTCCAAGCACTTCTACAGAAGTTGGAAAGGGAATCCCATTCCCCGCAGAGCATAACACTGCTAAAATGCCGATGAAGTAAAAGAGTTTCCCGCTTTCAAGTACTCTGGGAAGACCAAGACAGCCCTCCCCCGCAATGGACACCACGCAGCCAAATCGAGAGATGAGGATTGCAGGATGACAGCAGAAGTGAGCGATGTCTGTGATAAGCTCACAAGTAGACCGAGAAAGCGATCCAGTGCACGACGAAGCAGACAGCACAATCGGGTGAAAGCGGAGGAAGCTGGAATAGAACTGACTTTCCAAGCACATCCACGGAAGCTGGAAAGAGTATCAAATCCCCCGTAGAGCATAACACCGCTAAAATGCTGAAGAGGAAAAGAGCTCCCCGTTTTCAAGTACTATGAGAAAAGCAAACCAGCCCTCCCGCAATGTAGACTCCAGACATTGTCCTGCGGAGGGAGACAAAGTCGGAATCGGAACAAAAGAACCGCGTACGACCCCTGAGTTTTCATGGAGGACTGTGACTTCCAAAAAGAGGCCACATCCATCAAGAAAGGGGAATATTGTCGCTAAGAATGGTCAGAAGCCGCTCTCTTACGCCAGAGTGGCATGGTATCACAACAGAGATGAGCTGACGTATGCAGTAATCAATATCGGCAGTGCCTGCGGTAGAATTCCACCAGATTATCGGTCCCAAGGGGAAGATTTGGATTACGAGCGGAATTTCGGGCATGTGTGGAACTCTGCAGAGGGTCCACCCATACAAATGATGAGCCGCGAGTATAGAGGCGACGTCTTTACGCAGCGTTTTGCGTCGGCGAAATAAATTGATGCCGTCAAACAGCTCGTCAGTGGTATTCACGCTCCCTGGGAGGGCGCAAAGCTCGATCTGGTGAGAAAGATGGACATAACCCAGCTCACACAGAGACGTCGGTCTTCATCAAGAGAGAGAGGGCAGTAAATTTGCGACGGAACGCATGTCGGTATTCTTCTTTAAACAAAACCAAGGTTCGGTCGAAGAGAATTTTAAAGTTTTCCACAGGAGAGGCCACCGTAGCACAAAGGTTAGCATGTCCGCCTATGACGCTGAACGCCTGGGTTCGAATCCTGGCGAGACCATTAGAAAAAAAGTCAGCTGTGATTTTCCCCCTCCTAATGCTGGCAACATTTGTGAGGTACTATGCCATGTAAAACTTCTCTCCAAAGAGGTGTCGCACTGCGGCACACCTTTTGGACTCGGCTATAAAAAAGAGGCCCCTTATCATTGAGCTTAAACTTGAATCGGACTGCACTCATTGTTATGTGAGAAGTTTGCCTCTGTTCCTTAGTGGATTGTTCATGGGCAAAGTTCCATTTAACAGGTAGAAGAAGGAGGCAGGAACTCTCCTTGTGGTTGACACTGATCATGTTTCCGTGACAAGTTTTGCTAGGGTAGGTTAGGTTTAAGTGGTCATCTGCCCTCAGGCTCACTTAGTCCTTTTCGTCCATTATGATACCACTGGAATAGAAGAAGCCTTCGAGTTCCTACCGTTGAATTATCCAGATTGCCTTAAAAAGCCTGATAACTTGCGAATGTTCACATCCTCTAAATCAGACAGGTTTTCAAAATAAATGAGAACCTTAAGTGGAATTCGTTCTAACTGCTAGCACGGGACACGGTGTCTCCTTGAGTCGCGGCGCAACATGTGGAAAATGCTTTCTTTCTTTATTAAAAGCCGAAACATGTACTCCGTTGTCTCTGCTCTCACTCCCATGCTACTAACGTTTCAGTTTGGACAAGGATTTCTGAGAGCAATTTTTTTTATCTTAGTGGCGTCATTAACACTATCGACCTGTTCGCAGAAAAGCTTCCAGGAGGCACGTTTTGCCGCTCTGATAGTCTTATTGTAATGCTTGAGCCGTGTGTGTTATGCACATCCTAATAAACTTCCGCTTTTATACGAAGTGCTCTCTTATAAAGTCTGTAGACTTCTTTTCTAATGTTGCATATCCCCCGGTCATCCAAGTGTGTTCTTGGGCTGATTTCCTTTTTAGAAGAGGAAGAGGACCAGTGAAGTAGTAGTCCTGTAGACATTGTCGTTAGTGTATTCTATACTTGGCCAATCTAAATTATCTTGCCCAAGTCTTCGTCTGTGTAGCCTTCCGAATTTTGTCCAGATGGTTTTCAATTTATTCTGGAAGCCAATCGGATTCGCTGGCCATGCTATACTAAACCTAATGTAGCGATGGTCAGAGAAGAAGTGATCCAACCCTGTGCCTCATCGTTTAGGTTTTCAGAACATATTGTCACAACTAAAACCTACTCTTTAATCCTATTAGCAAAGATAGCGGTCTTACGAACATCCGAACGAGCTATGCAGAAGGGCCGAAAGGGTCTTGCATATGGCATATGATTGGGCTAGACCCAGAGGTGTAAATGTTAATCCAGAGAAGACTGAAATATGCCTGTTCACGAGGAAGACGAAGGTGGGCCAATTTAACGCACCACGTTTCCTCAATAAAACGATTTCGATATCGGACAAGATCGAATATTTAGGAGTGATCTTGGATAGGAAACTGAATTGGAAGTGTCACATTCAGGAGCGTACTGAGAAGGCTCACAGATGTTGGGCACTATGTACATGGGCCGTAGGCTCGAAATGGGGCCTGAATCCTAGGATAGCCCACTGGCTCTACAGGAGCGTGATAAGACCAATACCTCCTTAGTTTGGTGGACTGCTATGGAGAAAAAGTTCAACATAAGGAGCATGCAACAGGTTCAGAGAACATGTTGTCTTGGCATAGGCGGAGCGATGAGGATCACGCCCACTAGGGCACTGAAGACTTTTCTAGATATCCGGCACATTGACATACAGATTAAGTGTGAGACAGCCACTACGACTATGAGACTTAAGGCGATGGGAGAATGGATTGAGGGTGGGAGCAGCTCATACCATCGCGGTATAATCGAGGCGACGATAGGAAACCTGGAAGGAAGGGGAAAGGTTTCCGATCCGATACCTGAGATGAACCTTGAAGTCGAGTGCGACGCACTGCTGCCATCGGCACAGTCTTGGATTGACGGAACCCTAGTATTGCCATCTGGAAGATCATGTTACACGGATGGATCAAAGCTAGAAGACAGAGTGGGCCTGGGGGTTTACATTGAAAACCAAGGGACTGACATCTGTTTTAGACTGCCTGACCATAATACAAATTTCACTAGCATTAGTTCGTTGATAAAAAATTCCCTTAACATTTTCTCCCCAAGATGCGACAACATGTGCTAATCCCCCCATTTGGACATGCTAACGACAATGCAACCACCTGTAAAATTCATATTTAAATTTCGCAAAATTCATTTCTCATATTTCTACGAATAATTTTATTAAAAATCTTTCTGCAGCGCTATAACATGTTCCATGAGGTCCTGCGCCTTTTAATATTAAACTCTCTTGTAGGCATTAGACCAAATCCTTTGTCTGATGTGTCTTTTATGAAAATCTTGGCAAAGACATGAACAATATCAAATTCTTCGAAATCACTTCTGAAGGTCAAGCTACTCTCCCCTGCCTCCCTGTTATGCTCAAAGTTACACGTTTGCTGGCAGTAACTTCATTAGAACAAAGGCACAATCTGCACAAACGCTTGCCAGGCTAAGTGGAAGCGAAAGCACTTCTCAGCTCTCATAGTAATGAGGCCATAACTGAAATGTAATCTTCTCTGCAGATAGACACACTTCACACTTAAGCCAAAGCTCACCCGAGCTCACTCACAAATGTGCGTCACAAATGTGGCTGGCCATGGAGTTGTTGGCCATTACCTCACTCACAGTGAGCACTTTGGGCAATCATTTGGCATGTGTGAAAGCCAATGGTAATAATTCTTGGCAACAAATAGTAAATCTTAATCCTTTTCTGCACGAACAACCACATTGCCATGAAGCAGGCCAAGGCTGGAGGCAGGCCTAGTAGTATGGCATAAAAGGAGAATGTGCACATACTCGTGCATGCATAAATGGAAAGCACTTGGGTGATATTTGGATAA
Source organism: Stomoxys calcitrans (assembly GCF_963082655.1). Classification (NCBI taxonomy): domain Eukaryota; kingdom Metazoa; phylum Arthropoda; class Insecta; order Diptera; family Muscidae; genus Stomoxys; species Stomoxys calcitrans. Next base: position 118,298,306 of record NC_081556.1, read on the forward strand.
AAACTTAAGTTTTAGGTAACTAAGCTCTAGGTGGTTACAATATGGGAATCTCTCATTTTTTGAAAAGAAAAAGTTGAAATAAAACAATGCACAATGGAAGCCTTCAACATCAAAATCATCAGGAGATCGTTTTGAATGGAAGATTTATAAGGGTATATGTGTACCAATACAAACCACCTTTGGCATAAACGGAGGAAGTCGTAACCGAACCTGACATAAGAATTGTGCCATTTAGGTGGGCCAAGAGCTGAATCGAAAGATCGGTTTATATAAGAGACTAGCTGGACAGGGCACGATATGATGATCCTTCTTTCACTCTTTTATTCCTTTAACATGGGTCCGATACTGGCATGGTCGGCATTTAAATGCCATTTGGCGGTGGTATGGCCCTTCATATATTTCGTCCCCCATGTGGATATCAAATTCCTTCTCTACTCCCAAAACCCTCATATTTCAACCCCAAATTGCCCTTGGGGGTAAATATGTCAGAATTAGGGGATGTTTCGGGGGTGGAGTGGTCCACGAAACACTCGGTCCCATCCATGAATATCAGATTCGTTTTCTGCTCTCAAATACTTTTCATTTGAGTCCCATATTGCTATGGTTGTCTAAATATCCGTTTGGCGGGATTTGGGGAGGGGGCGGCCCCCCCAGGGTATCCTCCTCAAATTTGGATAGCCAAATTTTATTGCTAAGTCACCATAAGAGTGCAATCGCCGCACCCATTTTCGAGATCCAAAGTCTTTGAAAACTAGGGTAAGGGGGAGAGTCCCTCCCCTTCATATCTAAAGAAATGAAGCGCCCTTTGAACACCACGGGACCGTTATTCAGAATATGGAAAAATTTTCAAAAAAATCGGTTCAGACTTTTTGAGTCTATAAGGAACACACAACCAAGCAAACACAAAAGGGATTTTTATACCGTCCACCATAGGATGGAGGTATACTAAATACGTCATTCCGTTTGTAACACATCCAAATATTGAACTGAGACTCTACAAAGAATATATATTCTTGATCCTGTTTACATTCTAAGTCGATTTACCAATGTCCGTCCGTCTGTCTGTCTGTCGAAAGCACGCTAACTCTCTAAAGAGTAAAGCTAGGTGCATTAATTATGCATAAATACTTCCTATTAGTGCAGGTCAGTTGAGATTGTAAATGGGCCAAATCGGTCTATGTTTTAATATAACTGCCATATAAACCGATATCGGTTTACTTTGGGTGACTACCATAAATTACCTATAACGGATGATGACTGAGGAAGGATTTGAACTCATCTGTTATGCAGGCTATGTTATAATACTGTAATAAGGATCCGAACCAGCTATGCAGAAGGGCCGGATGGGTCTCGCATATGGCATATGACTGGGCTAGACCCAGTGGTCTCAATGTTAACCCAGAGAAGACTGAAATATGCCTGTTCACGATGAAGATGAGGGTGGGCCATTTTGACGCACCACGTTTCAATACAACTGTTTCGATATCTGGCAAGGTCAAATACTTAGGTGTGATCTTGGATAGGAAACTTTATTGAAAGTGTCACATTCAGGAGCGTACTGTGCAGGCTCACAGTTGTTGGGCACTATGCAGACGGGCCGTAGGTTCGAAATGGGGTCTGAAGCCGAGGATAGTGCACTGACTCTACAAAAGCGTGATTAGAGCAATACTTACTTACGCCTCAGTAATTTGGTGGCTGCTTTGGAGAAGAAGTGCAACATAAGGACCATACAAAAGGTTCAGAAAACATGTTTTCTGGGCATAGGCGGAGCGATGAGGTCCACTCCCACTAGGGCACTGGAGGCTATTCTAGATATCCGACCTATTGCCATACAGATTAAATGTGAGGCACCCGCTGCTGTTATGAGACTTAGGGCGATGGGAGAATGGATTGAGGATGGGAGAAGCTCATACCATCGCGGTATAATCGAGGCGACGATAGGAAATCTGGAAGGAAGGGAAGAGGTTTCCGATCGGATACCTGAGATGAACCTTGAGGTCGATTGTGAGGCACTGCTGCCAGCGGCTCAGTCTTGGATTGACGGAACCCTAGTATTGCCTCTGGAAGATCATGATACACGGATCGATCAAAGCTAGAGGACAAAGTGGCCCTGGGCACAGGGACTGAGATCTGTTTGAGACTGCCTGACCATAGAACGGTCCTGCAGGCGGAGATGCGCGCGATCACGGAATACGTGAGGTGGTGTGTAACTAACGCGAGAACCTCGACAGAGAACATCTTTACGGACTGTAAAATGACCATAAGGGCAATAGCAACCAGGAAGGTAAGGTCACGAACAGTCTTGGATCGAAGAGTGGGCCTGGGCCCAGGGACTGAGATCTGTTTTAGACGGCCCGACCATAAAACGATCCTGCAGGCGGAGATGCGGGCTATCAAGGAATGCGTGAGGTGCCTAACGGGTTACTTACGGGAGTATCTCGACCGAGAACATCTTTACGGACAGTAAAATGGCCATAAGGGCAATAGCAACCAGAAAGGTAAGGTCACGAACAGTCTTGGATCGAAGAAAGAGATTAACGCCTTCTCTGAGGATGGCACAATTCACATCATTTGGGTACCGGGCTATAACGAGATAATGGGGAATGAAAGGGCAGACGATTTGGCAGTGAAGGCCAGAGAACTGCCGTCAATAAACTTGGTCAACCTGAAGCTTTGCGGGTCGACGCAGTGCGATTTCAGGTAGTGGGCGACAAACTGTGGAACAGCGAAACAGTCGGTAGGACAGCGAAAATCCTATGGGGCGACCCGGATCGTGAGACGACAAGGCTTGAAAGGAAGTAAGAAGGAGGTCAGTAAAGCTATTGGTATCATAACGGGACACATAGGACTACGAGTTCACTTATGCAAAATAGGTGCAGCAAATGTAGGGCATGTGGGGAAGATGATGAGACGTTGAACCATTTCCTATGTCATTGCCCTGCTTTCGCTGCTAAAGGACACCCGCACTTAGATGGGAACACAATACCAGACATGAACCACCTTAGGGGAGTGGGAGGACTACGAGTTCACTTATGCAAAATAGGTGCGGCAAGTGTAGGGCATGTGGGGAAGATGATGAGATGTTGGAGCATTTCCTATGTCACTGCCCGGCTTTCGCTGCTAAAAGACACCTGCACTTAGGTGGGGACACAATACCAGACATGAATCAACTTAGGGGAGGAGTGGTATGGAAAACAGTAAAGGAATTTCTAACTTAAAATTTTCTTTTTCGAGGTTACTTTTTAGTTTTTAGAGCGCTCAACAAGCCGATTGCTGGCTTAGGTGTATGTCCATAGTGGCATGGGGCGGATTAATATCCGCGCCCTCCTTTCACCCGAACCTAACTTAAACCAATATCGGATCTTGACTTCTTTAGCCTCTCGAGGGCACAATTCTTATCGGCTTTGGCTGAAATTTTGCACCAAGTGTTTCATTTTGACTTCCAACAACTCTGCCCAGTATGGTCCAGATCGGTTCATTACCTAATATAGCTGCTAAATAAACCTATCTCGGATCTTGACCTCTTGAGCCGCTAGAGAAGCGCAATTATTATACGATTTGTTTGAAATTTTGCATGAAGTGTTTTGATTTGAACATCTACAACTGTGCTAATTAAGGTTAAAATAGGTTCATAACCTGACTTAGCTCGTATACAAACCTATCTCGGATCTTGACCTCTTGGGCCGCTAAAGGGCGCAATTTTTACCCGATTTGACTGAAATTTTGCATAAAGTGTTTCGTTTTAACGACCAAAAACTGTTTCATGTATGGTTCAAACCGGTTCATGACCTGATATAGCTGCCATATAAACCGATTTCAGTTGTTGACTTCTTCAGCCGCATGATGGCACAAATATTATCCGATTTGCCTGAAACTTCGCCCGAAGTGTTTTGTTCTAACTTCAAACAATTGCGTCAAGTATGGTCCAAATCGGTTGATAACCTGATATAGCTCCCATATAAACCGATATGGGTTCTTGACTTCTTGAGCCTCTAGAGGGCGCAATTATTATCCGATTTGGCTGAATTATTAGCCGATTTACATGAAGTGTTTTGGTATGACCATCAATAACAGCGCCAAGTATGGCCTGCTATAGCTCCCATACAAACAGATTCCCCAATTTTATTTTTTGAGCTACTGAAGGGCGCAATTCTTATCCGAAGAGACTGAAAATTTTCACAATGAATTCCACTTTGGTCTCCAACATCAAAACAAGTATGACCCTAATCGGTTCATAACTTGGTATAGCTAAAATAACATAGCAATTCTTATCCATTATCCTTTGAGTCTTTAAAGAGATATCGACCAAAGAACTTAACAAATGCGATCCTTGGTGAAGGGCATATAAGATTCGGCCCGGACGAACTTAGCACGCCTTTACTTGTTATAAGTAAGATGTATCGAATGGGCCGATTTGGCAATCCCCACCGAATTACACAGCTGGAAAGGATTCTTGCAAATTCGGTATGCCTAATTTAATTACCTCAGAAATAATCGTGATTTCAAGGCACAGACAGACATCTAGGGAACGATTTTGAATGTCATGCGAGTCAAGAAAATTAAAACCTTATTGCTTTTCAAATAACGAAATTTAGTTTATCCGCCATCCTGTGGTCAAAGCCTCTGACTTTCAAGGACCATACATTCGTTGAATCCTACAGAAGCCTCACGACGGCAACAATACTTGCTGTTCATATTAAATAACCTTTTCTATAACCCTCTTAACTACTTCCTCACCATCATCTGCCCTTTGGCATGGGCAAGTATCACCCAAATCTCATTTAAGTTATCGCAAAACTATACTTAAATGTTCGCGTTACAGATGTTCTTTCAACGAAAACGAAATGGCAACTCACAAAGGAAAAGGAAATGTCGAAAATGTTCTAACGTACCAGTGGTTGGAGAAAGTGTTTGGGCGGCATGGCAATAGAATAGAAATCTCTGAAAAAGCATAGCCAACGAAAATACTACGCAACAACGTAATCCCTGAGTGAGCTGAAAGTCATCGTGTAAGCCGACCATATCAATATTTATTTATGGCCAACAAAACTCTAAGAATCCAATCCATTTCAGATTATGCTCATTTACTAGCTGCAAGTATGAATACATATCACCATATAGACTCAAATACTCATACATGTATGCATGTGTATTAGGGTCAGCCGACAAAAATTTTGTTAGGAAATACTATTTCATTGACAACAAATAGCCTAGGAGAATTTAAATAAGAAATGAAGGATAAAAGAGAGAATGGAAGAAAAAAAATAAGTAAATCATTTTAAGATCACTTAGGTAGAATCTTATATACCATCCATCATGGATAGCATTTGTCAAGTCTTTTGCTCGGTATCTCTTCATAGGCACCAGGTCATACTTGGCTTAGATGTTGAAGACCATAGTAGATGCCATTTTGCAAAATTTTAAACAAAGCGGATAAAAAGATAATTACAAGAGATTATTACAAGAAATTCCTGTGATTTTTATATATTTGGACAAGATTTGCTTTCTGTGATTGTTTAATAGGCCGAATCGAGAGGATGATTTATATAATGGGTGATTTTTTATGGGTTTAGTTTTTCAGGGTAAAAGCACCGGTTGATCATCAGTGAATCAGCGGCTATCCCTTCCAGACCGGAAAAGAAAGTGGAAACTGCAGAGGGAATTGATATAATGGTAGAGCGAATCCCGTATGTACTGAACGACTCGATTAAGTCTGCATGTCCTTTAAACAAGCCGAGAGACAAACAACGATCTCCATAGTGAACCTAGAACTGGTTGTTCTTAGAAAGGGTTGCAGAAGACTTTTTAATAGAACGAGAGTTAAAAGGTTAAGATCTTCCGAATAAATAGTAAAGAGGGTGCGGACCAGTGCTTCTCCGTGGGATACCCATCGATGCAGGTGTATTGGATATACTCTACATTCTTTTTCTTGGCTACCCAATCTGGGCTATCTATTATCGGCTAAACAAACTGGGCTATCCATTCTGGGCTTCCCATTCTAGGATTCAATTTCTGCGCTACCAATTCCGGTTACTCATTCTGGGCTAAACATTCTCGGCAACCCATTCTGATCTACCCATTTTGACCTATCCATTCTGGGCTACCCATTCTGGGGTCCTTTCTGGGTCATACATTCTGGGCTACCTAATGTGGGCTACCCATTCTGGGGTACCCATTTTGTTATATTTACTCGATGCTACCAATTCTGGGCTACCCATTCTGGGCAACCCATTCTGAGCTACCCATTCTGGGCTACCCATTCTGGGCTACCCATTCTGGGCTACCCATTCTGGGCTACCCACTCTGGGCTACCCATTCTGGGCTACCCATTCTGGGCCACCCATTCTGCGCTACCCATTCTGGGCTACCCATTCTGGGCTACCCATTCTGGGCTACCCATTCTGGGCTACCCATTCTGGGCTACCCATTCTGGGCTACCCATTCTGGGCTACCCATTCTGGGCTACCCATTCTGGGCTACCCATTCTGGGCTACCCATTCTGGGCTACCCATTCTGGGCTACCCATTCTGGGCTACCCATTCTGGGCTACCCATTCTGGGCTACCCATTCTGGGCTACCTATTCTTGGCTACCCATTCTGGGCTACCCAATATGAAATATCTTTCATAGCCTACACATAATTGGCTACACATTCTGCGCTACTTATTCTTGTCTACCCAATATAGGCTACCAATTCTGTGATACCCTTTTTAGGCGATTCCATCCATTATAACACCACGACAACATTCTGAGTTACTAGTGAAAAGTTTTGTAGCGTATGGCTCTTTTCGTTTAAAAAATTAATGGTTTTAAAAACACGCGCCGCACACTCGAAAAACACGGTTTCTCTAGGATATACTATCGATAAACGCAACATTCGATGTTTTCGAATTTTTTTATAATAAATATCAATCAGGAGAATGATTTATATAGAACGAATATCAAAGCACAGACCGAATAAAAACAAATTTAATAAAGTAAGTTACAAATCATGAGAGAAATCATTGCAAACATTTGCGTAACCGGAAAGCCATTAACAATGTATTATTGTCTCTGGAAGAAAGAGCTGTAAAAGTGGTCACGTATGCTGACGCCATTGCGGTTAAAGGAAAGTTTCTCGGTCTCCTAGAGATATATTTCAGGGAACTCAACGTACAACAGCGAAGTAGGCGGCGGAAAGTGGTCTAGGCGTTAATCCGTCTAAGACGGAAGTGCTTCTTTTCAGGAGCAGATACAAGTTACCCACGTTGGCACCTATGTCCTTGGTAGGAAAGAATGTTCCATTTACTGAAAGCACAAAATACCGGAAATTGAACTTTAAATCCAAAATTTTTAAAAGGGCGAGAAAAAGCGACTCTCTCCCTTTACACCTGCAAAAGGGCCATTGGCAAATGTTTGGCATTTACATTGCGCGACATGGACTGGATGTATACTGCAGATGTCAAAATTATAATACTATATAGTGTTGTGGTGTGGTGGACGGCACTTGAAAAGTCCACCTACTATTCAATATTTAGAGGGATCATATGATGCACTGTATTAAATGCCATACCTAATGGCTCTGCACAAAGTGCCTAGACATATTACTGTGACCCCTGCTGTTTGGCTAAAGGAGCTTTCTCTTTGATCAAGACACTGCATTATCCTTGATGCAAAGCCTAATGTTCCAAGCAGTACGGCTTACACATTGCCTTAGCCGCTTTTTGATAAAATGTACTGTACCAATATTCCTAATAGAACTGATTCGAACTAAATATAATATCCTCGGTCGCCGTCACTATCGTATACCAGCCGGTATGGAAGATGTTCTCACCATATATTTAGCACACTATGTGTATCTGTAACCATTCTACCGCAAAAAAATGTGCCATAACTTTGGTGTTTAATTTTTATTTTTTAAGAATTTTAGGACTTCAAATTGACTCCTGGACTTCTTAATTCTCTCTCCCTTACGGCGCTTCATTTCCCTTTTCTTTCTGGGGTATGGAGTTGTGTGACAGATTCTTGGATTCAGTAGCAACTCGGCACTCGTGGTCGTATCTTGGACTTTCGCTGCACAATGTAATGATCGGAATCATTCCCCAGGTCAATGGTACTATGGGATGTTTATGGAAATTTGTCACTTACAATACATCTCCGTAGATACACACCCTAATAAACGGATTTCGTTTGCTATGTATAACTATAATTTGTATGTATATTTCTTGCAGGACATGTGTAATGTGTGTGTCTTACATTTATTTAAATGATAAGCGCATTTATCATGAATAGCCAATGCCAACGAAAAGAATGGAAAAGGAAAGGACATTGCCGCCACTCCATTTGGGCTTAAGCCCCATTTGTACAAAGTGGCAAAGTTGAGATAAGTTAAGAGCAAAACATTCAAGGACATGAACACATGAAACAAAAAGGAACATTTGCAAAATTTATTATAATAAAAGAGCAGGGCTATGGAAAGGACTACCAAAGGAAAGCGAAACGAAAGTGAAAGCAAAACTAAACTGAACTTTTTGGAAATGTCGCAAAGATAATGTTACTCACAAAGTCAACTTATGGACTGAACCTACTAGGCTAGTTCTCATGAAGTAAAATGGAAGAAAAGGTATACAGGGTGTTCATATAATATAATATAGTTAATTTTCGCGAGTTCTTTGCCTGGTATTTCTTTATAGGCTAACTAAGGTTAATGTACCATAATTGCTATGCTATTGGAGATATATAAGGATTCTTTCGAGCCTTACTTAGATGTTGGATGTTGGAGCAATTGTGCAAAACGTCAGCCAAAACGGATAAGAATTGCGCTAAATAGGGGCTCAAAAAATAAATTCGGGTGGTCGGTCCTATCATTTACCGCAACGATTTTACATAAGTGAGCTCATAGTCCTATGTGTCCCGTTATGATACCGAGAGCTATACTGACATCCTTCCTTACTTCCTTTCAGTTATAGCCTCGTCTTCTCATGACCTAAATCCCCCCATAATATTTCCTACCGACCCTTTCGCTGTTCCACAGAGTTGCATGCGCATTCGTCGCCCACGCCCTTAACTCGGACTGAGTCGACCCAAAAGGCTTTAGAATATCCAAGTTTATCGACGGCAGTCCTCTGGCCTTCACTGCCAAATCGTATGCCCTTCCATTCCCCCTTAACTCCGTTATGGCCAGGCACCCGAAACGATGTGGATTTTTCCATCCTCAGAGAAGGCGTTAATCTCCTTCTTACACTGCAAGACTGTTCGTGACCTTACCGTCCTGGTTGTTATTGCCCTTATAGCAATTTTACTGTCGGTAAAGATGTTCACACTCGACGTCCTCGCGTTAGCACCACACCACCTCTCGCATTCCGTGATCGCCCGCATCTCCGCTTGCAGGACTGTATTATGGTCGGGCAGTCTAAAACAAATCTCAGTCCTTGGGTTCTTAATGTAAACCCCCAGGCCCACTCTGTCCTCTAGCTTTGATCCATCCGTGTAACATGATCTTGCAGATGGCAATAATAGAGCTCCGTTAATCCCAGACTGTGCCGATGGCAGCAGTGCCTCGCACTCGACTTCAAGGTTCATCTCAGGTATCTGATCGGAAAACTCTCTCCTTCCTTTCAGGTTTCCTGTCTTCGCCACGATTATAACGTGATGGTATGAACTGCTCCCATCCTCAATCCATTCTCCCATCCTCAATCCATTCTCCCATCGCCTTAAGTCTCATAGCCGCAGTGGCTGCCTCACACTTAAACTGTATGTCAATGGGTCGGATATCTAGAATAGTCTCCAGTGACCTAGTGGGCGTGGTCCTCACGCTCCGCCTATGCCAAGACAACATGTTCTCTGAACCTGTTGTATGGTCCTTATGTTGCACTTTTTCTCCTTAGCATTCCACCAAACTACTGAGGCGTAAGTAGGTATTGGTCTAATCACGCTCCTGTAGAGCCAGTGGACTCTCCTCGGATGCAGGCCCCTTTTCGAGCCTACGACCCGTCTACATAGTGCCCAGCATCTCTAAGCCTTCTCAGTACGCTCCCGAATGTGACACTTCCAATTCGGTTTCCTGTCCAAGATCACACCTAAGTATTTGACCATGTCATATATTGAAATCGTCTTATTGAGGAAACGTGGTGCCTTATATATTTCAGTCTTCTCTGGGTTAACATTGAGACCTCTGGGTCCAGCCCAGTCATATGCCATATGCAAGACCCTTTCGGCCCTTCTGCATAGCTCGTTCGGATCCTTACCGCTTAGAAGAATTATAACATCGTCTGCGTAGCAGACGGGTTCAAATCCCTCCTCAGTCAGCATCCGCAATAGGTTATTTATGGAGTGGCGATAAAATGCCCCCTTGTGGTGTGCCTTGTACCACATTCTCCCTTATAATTATGGGAAATTCCGTGTTTTTGGCTTGTAGTCTTTATTATTTAAAATTGAAATTGTTGCGCTTTGTTTGTTTGTCTGTTTCGTATGCCTCCAAAACGGCTGAAGTGGTTTTCATGAAATTTTCACAGATAGTAGATTTTGAGCCCCCGGTGGAAAATAAGGTACTGCATATTTTGGTATCAGAAGGGGGGACGGACGCTCCCCCCTTACCCCCATTTTCAAAAACGCCTTGGAGATGGGTGCACCGATTTAAACGAAATTTTGTACGCCACCTTATGGTACCCCAAAAACACGAAATTGGTATAAAATTTTGGAGTCAAGTAGCCAGGGGGACGCCCCATCCCAAAACTCACAAAAACGGGCATGTTTAGCGATTGGGACAATATAAGTGCCAAATGAAAGGTATTTAAGAATAAAGTACGAACTTGGCATAAAAATTACAACCTTACTGTCGTGGGGTTCCCACACCTGAAAAACATCACCAGCAGGACACTTTTACTATTTTGGGCAATATGGGTATCAAATGAAAGGTATTTAAAAGTAGAGTACATATATGACATAAAAACGTATCCCTTGGTGTCTGAGAGGTCTCACCACCCTTCCGAAAACCCGCCAGCTGGACATATTTACCGATTAGAATAATACGGGAGTCAAATGAATAGTATTTGGGAGTTAAATACGCTTTCATATGCGTGTCCAAGCACTTAGGAGGCCGCTCCAAAAGTAGCGCCCAAAATCAAAAATGAAGCGATCGAGACAATATGGGACTCAAATGAATGGTATTTGGGAGTAGAGTATGAATATGATATTTAAAATTGAATCCTAGTACCTAGGGAGCTGTCCTAAGCCCTTAACCGACCCAAGTTTACCACCAGAAATCAAAATGAACCAATCGGGGCAATATTGAGCTCAAGTGAAAAGTTTTCCGGAGTATAAAACGAATATGGCGTCAAAAATTGGATCGAAATACCGAAGGCATCGACCCAAGAGCACCGCCCAAAATAAAAAGCGGACCGATCGGGACAATATAGGACCCCAATGAAAGATATTCGAGAGTAGAGTAAGATAATGATATTAAAAATTGGATCCAAGTATTCAGGGAGCCGTGCCAAGCCCAAAATTAAAAGTGGACCGATAGGGACCATATAGAACTTAAATGAAAGGTACTTCAGAGTAGATTACGGATATGACTATCGAATATTAAGAATTGGGTACAATTACCAAGGGACCGCCCCAAAACCAAAAAAGATCCCAAGTGACCTAGTGGGCGTGGTCCTCACGCTCCGCCTATGCCAAGACAACATGTTCTCTGAACCTGTTGTATGGTCCTTATGTTGCACTTTTTCTCCTTAGCATTCCACCAAACTACTGAGGCGTAAGTAGGTATTGGTCTAATCACGCTCCTGTAGAGCCAGTGGACTCTCCTCGGATGCAGGCCCCATTTCGAGCCTACCGTCTGTCTACATAGTGCCCAACATCTGTGAGCCTTCTCAGTATGCTCCTGAATGTGACACTTCCAATTCAGTTTCCTGTCCACGATCACTCCTAAGTATTTGACATTGTCAGATATCGAAATCGTTTTATTGAGGAAATGTGGTGCGTTAAATTGGTCCACCTTCGTCTTCCTCGTGAACAGGCATATTTCAGTCTTCTCTGGGTTAACATTGAGACCTCTGGGTCTAGCCCAGTCATATGCCATATGCAAGACCCTTTGGCCCTTCTGCATAGCTGGTTCGGATCCTTACCCCTTAGAAGAATTATAACAACGTCTGTGTAGCAGACGGGTTCAAATCCCTCCTCAGTCAGCATCCGTAATAGGTCATTTATGGTGGTCACCCAAAGGAGGGTTGATAAAATGACCCCCTGTCGCGTGCCTTGTGCCACTTCCTCCCTTATAATTATGGGAAATTCCGTGTTTTTGGCTTGTAGTCTTTATTATTTAAAATTGAAATTGTTGCGCTTTGTTTGTTTGTCTGTTCCGTATGCCTCCAAAACGGCTGAAGTGGTTTTCATGAAATTTTCACAGATAGTAGAGTTTGAGCCCCCGGTGGAAAATAAGGTACTGTATATTTTGGTATCAGAAGGGGGGACGGACGCTCCCCCTTACCCCCATTTTCAAAAACGCCTTGGAGATGGGTGCACCGATTTAAGCGAAAATTTATACGCCACCTTATGGTACCCCAAAAACACGAAATTGGTATAAAATTTTGGAGTCAAGTAGCCAGGGGGACGCCCCATCCCAAAACTCACAAAAACGGGCATGTTTAGCGATTGGGACAATATAAGTGCCAAATGAAAGGTATTTAAGAATAGAGTACGAACTTGGCATAAAAATTACGACCTTACTGTCGTGGGGTTCCCACACCTGAAAAACATCACCAGCAGGACACTTTTACTATTTTGGGCAATATGGGTATCAAATGAAAGGTATTTAAAAGTAGAGTACATATATGACATAAAAACGTATCCCTTGGTGTCTGAGAGGTCTCACCACCCTTCCGAAAACCCGCCAGCTGGACATATTTACCGATTAGAATAATACGGGAGTCAAATGAATAGTATTTGGGAGTTAAATACGCTTTCATATGCGTGTCCAAGCACTTAGGAGGCCGCTCCAAAAGTAGCGCCCAAAATCAAAAATGAAGCGATCGAGACAATATGGGACTCAAATGAATGGTATTTGGGAGTAGAGTATGAATATGATATTTAAAATTGAATCCTAGTACCTAGGGAGCTGTCCTAAGCCCTTAACCGACCCAAGTTTACCACCAGAAATCAAAATGAACCAATCGGGGCAATATTGAGCTCAAGTGAAAAGTTTTCCGGAGTATAAAACGAATATGGCGTCAAAAATTGGATCGAAATACCGAAGGCATCAACCCAAGAGCACCGCCCAAAATAAAAAGCGGACCGATCGGGACAATATAGGACCCCAATGAAAGATATTCGAGAGTAGAGTAAGATAATGATATTAAAAATTGGATCCAAGTATTCAGGGAGCCGTGCCAAGCCCAAAATTAAAAGTGGACCGATAGGGACCATATAGAACTTAAATGAAAGGTACTTCAGAGTAGATTACGGATATGACTATCGAATATTAAGAATTGGGTACAATTACCAAGGGACCGCCCCAAAACCAAAAAAGATCCCAAGTGGGCATTTTACATGATCATGGTAATATGGGATTCAAATGAAAGGTTTTCGGGAGTAGATTACAAATATGGTATTAAAAATGAGGTCCAAGTGATAGGAGGTTGCCCAACCCTCAAACAACTCCCAAAATATGAATATTTGTCAATCATGGGCATATGGGGTTCAATAAAAGGTATTTGGTAGTAGATAGACAAATTGTACTGGGGATATACATATGGTAGTAAGAAAGAAATTTATTTTTCGCAAATTGCTAATGAAGGTGCGGTCATTGATAAAATCCTTCCAGCAAGAAACAATCTTAAATTTTCAGCCGTTATAGGAGACATGAATTGGGGATTTGTTGGTAGTAGAAGAGGAAACTCTTTGTCTTCAGATGAACTTCCGTGGATGAGAGACTTGACACAATCGGCATAAATGCACTCTTTAATATCGGTCGGTATTTATATCGGTGTTATCTGCGCCCATGCCAAAACAGAAGACAAGAACGAAAACACTAAGGATATAATTTACGATGACTATGTCCAAACTGAAACGTCAGCAGACGGCATGGAAGTAAGAGCGGAGACAATGGAGGACATGTTGAGACTTCTGGTGGAAACAGATTTTCCATGGCATGCAACGGATCACACCGAGATGCCGGAATCTAGGAGCAATGAAGTTAAACTAGACCTCATCATTACGGAATTTGAGGAAGCCTTAAGGTTTTCCAACCTTCTGAGTCACCATACCTTATGGAATATTTCCGGCTTTACTGCAGAGAGGTGGACTACCTGGTGCTCTCCTTCTGAGTTCAAAGGCCGCCTTCGACTGTGGCAGATCTCTCAACGAGATGGAGAAATAGTTCAAATTTCACTCTTTCTGGGTGCCGTGCCACAGAGATATCCCAAGAAATTGTAGAGCGGACGAGCTTGCGAGACTAGGAACTACCTTACACATTCTCGGGGAAATGGAATGTGTAGGTATGACTCTAGAGACATGCAAGCTAAGTCTTCAGGATCAGGTCCGAAGGACAACAAATAAGAGATGATTACAAGGGGAGCAGCGTAGGTTGTTGGCATTCCAAAATTATGTGGTCTGGTCTAGACTGGTCTAGTCGCTGGCTAGAACAGAAGTCTCAGTCATTACATCCGTCACTGTCTGATCGAATATATGTGCTGACAGACTAAAGGTTGCCAGTAACGGCTTTTGCCGAAGCTTTGGGGATGTCAATGAAGATGATAGAGGAGACTATAGAACATGAGCCAGCGTTGCGCAGAGGTTAGCATGTCCGCCTATGACGCTGAACACCTGGGTTCGAATCCTGGCAGGAACATAACAAAAAATTTCAGCGGTGGTTATCCCTCCTAATGCTGGCGACATTTGTGAGTCACTTTGCCTTGTAAAAACTTCTCTCCAAAGAGGTGTCGTTCTACAGCATGCCGTTCGGACTCGGCTATAAAAAGGAGGTGCCTTTTCATTGAGCTCTGAATTGAATCGGACAGCACTCATTGATTTGAGAGAAGTTTGTCCCTATTCCTCATGGGCAAATTTGCATAGAACATCTGCTGTGTGTAAGTTCCGCACTGACAGTCAGAAGGAGTCCCACTTTAGACTATCATTTCTTTGAGAACTTGTCTGATTTAGCGAATGTGCGCTTTGTATGGTTCAACGGTACGAACTAGAAACATCTTCCGTCTGCTGCTCCTGTGGTATCACAATGGACGAAAAACGTCTAAGTGAGTCTGATGACAGACTACCACTCAATTCTAGCCAAACCAACAGTTGTACCGAGTCAAACCAACAGTAATGGCCGAGCACTGGTGGCCCCTAACACATCAATCGCCTTTTAGAAAAGAAACTCACATCCTTCCCTTTGCCTCTTTAATATGAATTGCAAATCCCTTAAATTTATTTCAGCCATTTGGCCAATTTTCTTTGCCTATTTTAATTTAATTAATAGGGAGACTTAAATTTTTGAAAGCCTTTAAAAGCCATTCGAGCGTTACCTTTTACAAATGTGCATGGGCCAGGATAAAATACATAAAATCTCCATGAGATCCCAAAAACAAAAATGAAACCCAAAATAGTTTCTCAAACAACCCATATAAGTGCCTTCAAAAATTGCTCCTTGAGGCATTTGTTAACACTTTCAGCAGAAAATGTTAAAGTGTCCAAAAAGGGATTTGTGCACCTGGCTAAGAAAGCAACGCACAAACAAACAAATGAAGCTTCGGCAGATAAATACCTTTTCACACATTCACAAACAGGCTATTGCCTAAGAGCCATTATTATCAGTCCATATATGAGGAGACTATACGACTCGCACACACACACACGCACAACAAGGATTTTATTTACCTCCCATAAATTAACGACGCACCGAACGACCCACGTTGTCAACGTAACCATGATAAGTAACCAAGTTTACGCTTTCCTGCCTTAAACATAAATTTATACCTTAAACACTCTGCCACTTTACCGGTCGATAGGAAAGCAGCAACCCGGCGGCCGGCGGCAGGATAAATCCTTTCGTTTGAAACTTTTGGCTTCATTGTAATAAACTTAAGACAGAAGGTGCAAAGAATTTATTTCCCCCCTCCCCTCCCGCCAACGAATAGCAGAGACGAAACATTCGAAATGGGCAAAAAAGGCAAAGGAAATAAATTGGCCAAAATGTCCGAGGAGGAGAGGGCCAGATATCTGCAGATGAGGGCCGACATAGAGGAGGAGGCTCGTAGACGAAAAATGCAGCTAATATCAATGTACATGAAGGTGGGAAGAAATCATTTTATTCAAATTTTTCCGTGAGAGAGCAATAAAACGGATTTATTTTTGTTACATCCTTTTCGTTGTTTAGAATAAATTAAAACGCGAAGAGGCTTTTAGTCGCCTTAACATGGCCAAAATCAATCAGGAATGGCGTTCCATACTACGCCAAGTCAAATGCCAAGAGCTACGCAAAGAAATTGTGGATACCGAAAAGTACAGCAAGGATATGTTGGAGCACAAGGACAGTGTGATTAAGCGTCTACTGCATGATTTAGAGGTGGCCCACAGTCAGCACGATAATAGTTCACAGACGCATATGGAAATGTTGCAGCATTTTATGAGTAAGTCTTTGGGTGCCATGACCTATTGAAGACTAGTAAGTAAGGCTATAAACGGGTAACTTAACAAATTGAAATTTTTCCCATTAACATTCCATTATATTGGGTTGCCCAAAAAGTAATTGCGGATTTTTTAAAAGAAAGTAAATGCATTTTTATAAAACTTAGAATGAACTTTAATCAAATATACTTTTTTTTACACTTTTTTTCTGAAGCAAGCTAAAAGTCACAGCTGATAACTGACAGAAGAAAGAATGCAATTACAGAGTCACAAGCTGTGAAAAAATTTGTCAACGCCGACTATATGAAAAATCCGCAATTACTTTTTGGGCAACCCAATAGAATAGAAGGGATAACTCTAATATCAATAATTTCTGTCCGATTCTATGATAAGGGAGCTTCTGTTTATTGCCCAGTCCGAACGACTCACCGAAGAGCTACACCACTAAGTAGAGAAGTTTAAATGGCTGTTTTCCTCACTAATGTCGCCAGCACTAGGATGGGATTACCACCGTTGAGATTTTTATAGTCACCACCAAAGGATGGGGGTAACTTCATTTTGGCATTTCATTTGCAACACAAGGAAATATCCATTTCCGACCATATAAAGTATCTATACTCTTGTTCGCCATAAAAATCTAAGATGATCTAGACATTTCCCACCGTCTTTCTGTCTGTTGAAATCACGCTACAGTCTTTAAAAATAGAGATACTGAGCTGAAATTTTGCACAAATTGTTTGTTTTGTTTAGAGGCAGGCTAAGTCTGAAGATGGGCTATATAGGATTATATCTTCATATAGTCTCCATATAGAACGATCTGCTGATTTAGGGTCTTAGGCCCTTGCAAATTGCAAATTTTGCCCCTGAACTTTCCACAAAGGAACAGGGGCAAACTTCTCACATATCAATGAGTGCCAATGCCGATACAAGTTTAAGCTCAATGATAAGGGGTCTCCTTTTTATAGCGGAGTGCGACACCTCTTTGGAGAGAAGTTTTACATGGTAAAGCAATTCACAAATGTTGCCAGCATTAGGAGGGGAAAACCACCGTTGAAAAAATGTTTTTCTGATGGTTTCGCCAGGATTCGAACCCAGGCGTTCAGCGTCATAGGCGGACATGCTAGCCTCTGCGCCACAGTGGCGTCCTTAGGCTCTTAAAGGCTACATTTATTGACCGATTTTTCAGAAATTTGGGAGTTCTGTCAGGCCACTCGTCATGCTTCTTCAATTTGGCCCAGATCGGTCCAAATTTGGATACAGCTGTCATCTAGACCGATCTCTCTATTAAAGGTCTTGGGCATATAAAAGGCGCATTTATTGTCCGATTTCACCCAAATTTGAGACAGTTAGTTGTGTTAGGCCCTTCGACACCCTTCTTTATTTTAACCCAGATCGGTTAAGATTTGGATATAGCTGTCATTTAGATCAAGTTCTCGATCTGTCTGGTCCCATAAAAGACTTATTTACTATCTGATTTCAGCGACAAAGTAATTGATGTTAGGTTTTTTGACATCTGTGTCCTATATGGTTCAAATCTGCATTTTTTTGGATATAGCTGTCATAAAGACCGATAATTTGTTGTACACAATTTGATTTGACTTCTTGAGCCCCAGGAAGACGCAATTTATGTCCGATTTGACTTCCAACAAGTGCGCCAACTACGGCCCGAATAGGTCTATAACCTGATATAGGTCCCATATAAACCGATCTCTCGATTTGACTTCTTGAGTCCTTCAAAGCCGCAATTTTTGTCCGATTTGGCTGAAATTTTGCATGCGGTGTTCTGTTATGACTTCCAATAACTGTGCCAAGTACGGTCCAACTCGGTTTATAACCTGATATAGCTCCCATATAAACTGATCCCCCGATTTGACTTCTTGAGCCCCTGGAAGCCGCAATTTATGTCCGATTTGGCTGAAATTTGGCATGTAGTGTTCTGTTATGACTTCCAACAAGTGCGCCAACTACGGCCCGAATCGGTCTATAACCTGATATAGGTCCCATATAAACCGATCTCCCGATTTGACTTCTTGAGTCCTTATAGGCCGCAATTTTTGTCCGATTAGGCTGAAAATTTGCACGTACTGTACCGTTACGACTTAGAAAAACTGCGCCAACTACGGCCGAATCGGTCTATAACCTATCTCTCGATTAGACTTCTTGAGCCCTTGAAAACAGCAATTTTTGTCCGATTTGGCTGAAAATTTGCACGTAGTGTACCGTTATGACTTAGAAAAACTGCGCCAACTACGGTACCATATAAACCGATCTCCCGATTTGACTTCTTGAGCCCTTACAAGCCGCAATTTTTTTCCGATTTGGCTGAAATTTTGCATGCGGTGTTCTGTTATGACTTCCAATAACTGTGCCAAGTATGGTCCAACTCGGTTTATAACCTGATATAACTCCCATATAAACCGATCTCCCGATTTGACCTCTTGAGCCCATACAAGCAGTAACTTTTGTCAGATTCGGGTGAAATTTTATATGTAGAGTTCTGTTATGACTTCCAACAACTGTGCCAAATACGGTCCATATAAGTCAATCATCTGAACAGCTCCCATGTAAACCGGTCTCTCGACCAACCATGTTCGGTTCCTAGAAGTTTTAATTTCTACTTGTCTGACAGAAGTTTGGCATGTATTATGATATCATACCCTTCAACAAAATGTTTTTCTATACATTTTTAGCAGAATCCATGGTGGTGGGTTCCCAAGATTCGGGCGGGGCGAACTTAGCACGCTTTTACCTGTTTGGTGATCCCTTTGATTGGCTAGTTGCTGTTGTTGTTGAACAATGTGAACATCCAGAACCATGAACTCTGCGACCAAGATGGGGTGTGTCCAGAGGGATCTGGGTCAGAGTCGAGCGGGACTGGCTGGGCAGTTAAACAGGAGTCGTATGTCGTGTGTTATAATCGGGACGGGTGGCGTTCGATCTCCAAGGACAACATTCAACCGGTAGCTATCCACCGCATCTGCTACCATGTCTGCATGAATGTTGTGCAGACTCGCTTAATGTAGAGGTTCTCTCTTGTAGCGCTGAACCTCTGGCTCTAGATCAAGGAGATCCTCGTTGAGGCTTCTGGGAGGTGGAGACCTATCCCCAAGACCATGATTTGGATGGTCCCCGCTGTAACAGTCCAGAAGGTATTGTTTAGACAACTTGTAGTTATGTCTTCGCACGGGTAGGACCTTTGTCTCCCATTTAAGGTGGTTCATGTGAGAACTGAGAAGACAGCTCGTCGCAGTTCAAAGAGTGACATTCCGACAGATCTGAATATTATTCCACTGCGTGTCACATCGCAGAAGAAATCACACTAGAGGTGCATAATTTACCCCTGAACGGCCACTTGTTTTGAACGTGGTCAACAAGGTTTCTTTATCAGCACCCCAAGTGCAGCCGGTAAGTGACTTGAGGATCTGGTTTCTATTTCTGACCTTATCGCAGAGCTGTCAAATGTGAGACCAATTATTTTGGCACACTTGATGGTTGGAACTGTTACTCCATCGATACAGCTCCCTACCCACCTCATGCGTCTATGTAGTGAACAATGTGGCTGAATATATGGTGATAGATATCTTTAGATCACTTGGAACGAAATAAGCAGCAAGTTCGTTGAGGTAGACGTTGAACCATTCGCAAATGTCATCAATGGGTGGGGGCCTGATGCCAAGATCGTACAATCGTCCGCAAAGGATACCCTCTTCATGCCGTCCTGAAGGGGTGGAATAGAGGATAGGTTCCCGCCTTGGGGAACTACCTGTTTCACTCTACGGAGTTTTGTTCTTTTAATTCCAATAATGACTGGCGAGCACACAGGTAATTCGTTAAACAGAGCTTCTTGTTGGCGATTACCTCAAATAGTTTGGTATTGCTGACCGTGTCGAATGCTCTCGATAGGTCCAGTGCCACGAGGACCGTCCAATCACATGGCCGGGGCTAATTCAAGTCACGACAAATATGTGCGGTGATGGCATGAGAAGCAGTTGTTATACTGTACAGTCTTCAAAATCCATGCTGATGCTCGGCGAATGGAAATTCTCCAACCAGGTGCAGTAGCCCCTCAAGCGTCTCGGCTACTGATGAGAGAATGAAGATCGGTATGTAAGTCTAACCCTTGCTCGGGTCTTTTCCAGGCTTCAGTAGAGAGATCGCTCTGCCTATCTTTAAGCCATCGGGTACTATAAGAGTGTTCAGAGATATTTGAGGACAGTTGTAAGGTACTCGACTCCAGGTAGATCCAGATTCTTCAGCATCAGAGTAGAGATTCCGTCGAGGCCCAAAGCCTTGGATGACTTGGGGAAACAGATGACTTTTGTAACTTTGTCCACGGTAATTTGTGATGGCTGTGCAAAGGCTTGGAGACCACTTATACGACGATTGCATCTCCTTCTTATCTTGTCCCTCTCGGGATGCATCTCTTCGGGTCAGTCACAGTTACGACGCCAAAAGTTACGAAGGCTCTGTCATTTCTCTTTCCGGGGTTCGAGAGTACCTTAACAGTAGACCAAAGCTTGCTTAATCGGTACCTAAGTTACATTGCTCCAAGTTTTCCAGCCATAAATTCCGCTTATGTTCGTAGACTACCCTGTTTATTTCCGTATTCAGTTCACTGATTCTGGGGTTAGTGGTGTCCGGGCAACAAATTCCATCACGCTCGTCTGCGAGTACCCCTGCCTGTGCCGGGAATTCGGGCCGCACCTGGGGTATTCGACTGGCTGGTATGTTAATGATGTCTCGGAATTTTCTCTCGGCTACGAGCACATTTGTGGGGGTGTCAATTCACTGAAGCGGCAATTGATGTAATCTCTAAAGCAGGATCCAATAGGTTATGAAGTCGGGTGATCGGTCAATGGTGAGAATTATGGGAAGATGAACTGATCCCAAGGGAATGATGGCTTGCCAGATTATGTCACTCTGGAAATCAGAGGATGCAATGGAAATGTCTGACGAGCTGCTGCACCTCCTCGTAATCTTTGTAGGGATATCCTTATTAACCATACAAAACGTGAAGCCTTCAAACTGTTCTGCCAAAGCTATGACCCGCTGGTTTTTAACCTAGGGCAGAATGCAATGAAAGGTGTTGCGCATCAAAGTTCCCAAGAACCAAGTCATTATGGCCAGACAGTAGGCCGTTAATATCGGGCTTGGAAACCTGGGCATTATCTGGCACACAACTACCAACCGAAGGTATTTGCACATTGTATAGCTTTATCTCGGCAGTACCAGAGCTAACTGCTATCCACATACATTCCATGTTGAGGTCACTAGCGGCAGGCGCAGGAGAGGTGGGTCTATACTGAACGGAATTGTGCACCACGAAGGCCAATCCCCCACCTCCACTCCATTAAAGTTCCCTAGAACCAGGCGATTTTGGCCAGACAGTAGATCAGTAATGTCGGGCCTGTAAAACTGACCACTATCTAGAACACAACTACCAACCGGAGGTATTTGCACATTGTACAGCTCTATCTCGGCAGTACCAGAGCTGACTGTTATCCACATACATACCATGTAAAGGTCACTAGCGTCAGGCGAGATGGGTCTATACTGCACGGAATTGTGTACCACGAAGGCTAATCCCCCACCTCCACTCCTTTAGTATGGTTCGTTGCCACTTTGTTATTTTTTTTTTTCAAAACTGTGGCAACGATTGTTTTTGCTTGCGTTAACTAAGTGGCAACGAACCATGAAACTCTTAATAGACATCTTTAACACTGAAAAACCCGATATTGTAACATTTGAACTAATTGGCTTTGAGTGGAAAGTATTCCAACAAAACTTTTTTGTGAACGATATGTCTTGGAGTGTGAAGGACCTTATTAAAAGTTTCATACATGGTTGCCATTTTATGATTTTATTTTTCTTTTTGGATTAAAACATTTTGCAATTAATTTTATAAATTGATTAATGATTGGTATGCATTTAAATGATACTATTTGAAGTTGAAGGAACCCTATCAAAAGTTTCATCGGTCGTTATCACTTAAAGACTTTAATTTTTTTAGATTTTTTTAGGGCTATGGAAGTTTACTTCCAAAAAATTGCTCATATTATTATCTTTTACTTAATATAAATATTTTAAAATGCCATCATTTGCCTTTTAGATATTCAACAACAGCGTTTGGAATTCTTCAAAAATAACTATGATAGCGAGCGGGAAGCTATGCTACTAGAATTCAACGAGGATTTTAATAAAATGCAAAATCTGCGGGTTCGTACCCATGAGCAGTTGGAAAATGTCTACTATCAACTAGAAGAGAAGAATGAGAATCAAAGAAATGAGGCACATGAACGATATCTGGCGAAATTGGATGACATTAAAGCAATGGTAAGATCCTTAGAAACCACAAACCATAGAAGATAGTTAAAAATATTGGTTTCGTATAAAGATATGCTAGGCATTTTAAATTATTGAAGATAGCAACCTAATAACTATTTAAAACCACAAACAAAACTGGTGCTTACTATGGTATAACAAAGCATACCAAGCATAGCTTAAAAGTTTAGTACCAAATGATGACGATAATAAATACTGATCACTTAACTAACGGTGAGTATTTAGTACATGAAGGGCAGCTAAATAAAAGAGAACACTTCCTTATAAATATATTATTTTGGGGAAGTGTCCCCAACCTAAAAAATGGTTTCGAGGTAGTGCCATTGTAGCATATGTCCTACGTCCTCCTATTATCTCTAATATTATTTTGGAGAAGTGTCCCCAACCTAAAAAATGGTTTCGAGGTCGTGCCATTGTAGCATATGTCCTCCTACGTCCTCCTATGACGCCATTGTAGCCTATGTCGTGCCATTGTAGTCTATGTCGTGCCATTGTAGCCTATGTCCGCCATGTCCTATGACGCTGAACACCTGCGTTCGAATCCTGGCGAAATCATCGGACAAAATTCAAAGCGGTGGTTATTCCCTCTTAATGCTGGCGACATTTGCGAGGTACCATGCCATGCCTGGTTATGTAAAAAATTCTCACAAAGAGGTGTCGCTCTGCAGCAAGCCGTTCGGACTCGGCAATAAACAATGGCCAATTATCATTGATTGGATATAAAACTCGTATTCCACTCTCAAATATCTTTCATTTTTGTCCTATGTTGTCATAATGGGTCAATTAACCTATTCGACATATTTTTAGGAGTAAAAGCGCCACCGAGACTTGAACGCAAATGCTAATGTGATATTTGTTATCTTCCCCCAAATATATTTCATTTGAGTCCCATAAAGCCATGGTCGGTCAATATGCCCATTTGGGGGTATTTGGAGGTGAGGCGACCTCACATTACTTGGACCTATTTCTTTATGTCATATTTGTAATCTACCGCCGAATACCTTTCATTTGAGCCCCAAATTGGTAGGAACTTCAAATATATCTGTTAGGAAGAGTTTAGGGGGTTAGGTTGAATCGTCATATGCCCATTTGGGGAGTTTTTGGGCAGTGGAAGGACCGCTATATTTCTATCTGATTTTGTATGCCAGAGAGATCTACGATCTCGAGGGCGATTATTGAATTCAGAAATACGTTTCCCAGAGGTTTGGTGGCTGCCTGGATGTCAGAAAAAGGTTAGGTTAGGTAACGGGTAACTTTCTCGATTTGTCCAATCCCAGTTCTTGACAGTACAGCCTAAAGCCTACATGGTCTTACTTTCTGGAACCATCCGAATATAAGTCCACACAAGAATGCAAGATCTGTGTCCCCATAGCCCGCACCACTAAGTATCACCTATGGTTTCTGGATAAGAACTACTTCAAACTCTCTGGCAACCCGAGGGATTTTCATGCCGCCGAAGTAGCTTTTCAATGGTCGAGATTTACATGCAGCAACCTGACAATGGTCACTCTCCGTCTCTCCGTAAATGTTACGTTACCCTTTTCGTCTTCTCAGAGATTCATCCCCAAAAGATTCGTTTCATCTCATCGTGTTGAGTTTCCTCATGCATCCAGGTGTAACTGAGCAACTACTGATTTTTTGGCAGTTTTTAAGTTTGCTTCTTTATCGCCAACGCACACGATGAGTCTAATGCAACCAAATGACCCATTTATATAGAGCTTGTCGAGTCACGTCTCGGAGCCTTACCTTCCGCTCCGAGTTGCGATGTGGATGACAGTTCCTCAACAAGTCTTCAGCAACAATCTCTATAACCCAACCTCTATACACCTTTTGTACCTTTTAAAAACGTAGCATACCACTCCTTCAGACATGTTGAGCCCTGCGATGCAGTTTGTTTTGGAACTTATACAGCATGTCTCCGGTTAGGTAAGGTTAAGTTAAGTAAGGTTGAAAAGAGGGTGCGGATATTAATACGCTCCATGGCACTATGGACATATACCTAATCCAGTAATCGGCTTGTTGTGCGCTTTAAATACTAAAGGGTAATATTTTAAGAGGTATAGGAAAAAAACACATAAATTTTAGAAATATTTATGAAATCTTTATTTGAATCGATAGTACGGTCCATTTATGGTGGCTGCGCTTCAAATGGTCTATACGCTTAGTCCAATCTTGACATTCAATGTTGGCTTCCAATGCGTCAATTGAAGCGGGCTTAACTGTATAGACATGAGCTTACACATAGCCCCACAAAAAAGTCTAAAAACGTTAAATCGCACGATCTAGGCGGCCAATTGAACGGTCCCGAACGTGAAATAAAATGTTCACCGAACTCGCCTCTTAATAAGTAAATTGTTACGCATGCTGTGTGGCATGTGGCATCGTCTTGTTGAAAGTTGGATATCGTCTCACTGTAGCGCTCACCATTCACATTTACGTTACGATTCGCATTATCTTTGAAGAAGTACGGTCCAATGATGTTACCAGCCCATAAACCACACCAAATTATTACTTTTTCTGGATGCATTGGTAGCTCATGCAATGCTTCGGGCTGATCTTCACTTCAAAATCGACAATTCTGCTTATTTATGTACCTATTTAGCCTAAAATTAGCTTCGAAATGATATAAAAAATGCGCACGATGAACTTTCTTAACAGGGCACGCATTTTGACAATAAAATTCAAAAGCTTGCAAGCGTTGTTCGTTTGTAAGACGATTCATGGTTTAATTATAGACCAAACTGAAGAAGTTTGACAGTGAAAGAAAATACGAAACGTGCGTGAGCTGTTTAAACCGGTGTAGCCAATAGGAGGCCACCGTATTGCAGAGGCTAGCATGTCCGCCTATGACGCTGAACGCCCGAGAAAAAAAATCAGCGGTGGCTTTCCCCTCCTAACTTTGGCAAACATTTGTGAGGTAATATGCCATGCAAAACTTCTCTCCCAGGCGTTCAGCGTCATAGACGGACACGCTAACCTCTGCGCTACGGTGGCCTCCTTGAGCCTTTAGAGAGCGCAATTATTATCCGATTTGGTTTAAATTTTGTACGACATGTTTTGTTATAGTTCCAACAACTGTGTTAGGTATGGTTCAAATCGGTCTATAACCTTATATAGCTGCCATATAAACCATGTCAACATACGTGTCAAATATGGTCTGAATTAGTCTATAGCCTGATAGAGCTCCCATATAAATCGATCTCCCTATGTTACTTATTAAGCCCCGAAAGGGCGCAATTCATATTCGAATTGGCTTGATATAGCTCCGATATCATAGCAAATCTTTTCTTTTATCCTTTGTTTGTATATCGGATTCCATAGTGCATATAGGATTCGGCCCGGCTGAACTTAGAACGCTTTTACTCGTTTAATTCTTCCTTACTCCACTATGGTCCAGCACCCAAACTATGCGGATCGTGCCATTCTCAGAGAAGACGTTAATCTCCTAATACTCCAAGACTGTTCTTGACCTTACCATCCTGCTTCTAATTGCCCTTATGGCAATTTTACTGTCCGTAAAGATGTTGACACTCGGCATCATCCAGTTAACATCACACCACCTCAAAAATTCCTCGATCGCCTGGATCTTCGCTCGCAGGACCGTATTATGGTCAGGCAGTCTAAACAGATCTCAATCCCTGGGTTCTCAATGTTGATCTCCACTCCCAATCTGTCCTTTAGCTTTGATTTATACGTGTAACATGATCTTCCATAGGGCAATACTAGGGTTCCGTCAAAAAATTGTGCCGTTGGGAGCAGTGCCTCTCCCCCGACCTCAAGTGTCGTCTCAGATATCCGATCGGAAACCTCTTCCCTTCCTTTTAGGTTTCTTATAGTCGCCTCGATTATACCCCGATGGTATGAGCTGCTCCCAACCTCAATCCATTCTCCCATCACCTTAAGTCTCATAGCCGCATGGTTAATCTGTACGTCTATGGGTCGGACATCTAGAATAGTCTACAGTGCCCTAGTGTGCGTGGTCCTTATCGCTCTACTTGTGTTCTCTGAACCTGTTTACTATCCTAACATTGCACTTTTTCCCCCATGGCAGTCCACCAAACTACTCAGGTGGCACGGAATTACTTGAGCACATAGGCTGAAACTTTGAGCTCCAATCTGTGTGGTGTTCTTTGTTATCACGAGAAGCTTAGCTGAGAGCTACCGGGCGCGTCCACAGGTTGCGGATAGAGGAATGCTCCATACGGAATAGCTGCAACTGCAGTCGTGAACAACCAGCGGTATCGAGTAGAGAGTCTCAGTGAGAGCCCGGTTGGTACCGGTTCTTGCTTAAATACTGAGTGCCTATGATGCTTGATGCGACAAGCCGAGTTATTGGTGCCTTTAAATAAACAATGGCCATCATGTTCCCGCGGAAATCGGTCGTATAGATGGGAACGAGCTTGCTCGTCTATAAGAGCTTGCCGAGGGTCGCCACCTCCACATGCAAAAGTGGCTACAACAACAAGAACAACTAAGACGTAACCAAGTTTTGATCTAATCGCGCTCCTGTAGAGCCAGTGAACTTTCCTCGGATGCAGGCCCCATTACGAGCCTACGGCCCATCTACATAGTACTCAACATCTGTGAGCCTTCTCGGTAAGCTCCTGGGTATGACACTTCCAATTCAGTTTCCTGTCCAAGAACACTCCTAAGTATTTGACCTTGTCAAATATCTAAATCGTTTTATTGAGGAAGCGTGGTGGGTTTAATTGGCCCTCCTTTGTCTTCCTCGTGAACAAGCATATTTCAGTCTTTTCGGGGTTAACATTGAGACTACTAGATCTAGCCCAGTCGTATGCCATCTGCAGGACACTTTCGGCCCTTCCAATTAGCTGGTTCAGATCCTTATCCATTAGAAGTATTCTAACATCGTGTGCGTAGCAGACGGGTTCAAATCCCTCCTCAGTCAGCATCTTTCTTCTAATAAGGCAGGACAATAATATAATCTACAGCAACTGCTCCCTAAAGAGGCTGAACATTGCAACCGGAAACCGAGTTTCTTTCCTCGCTTTTGTCATATTTTCCCACCGCCATTTTTGATGTCTGAAAGTTGAATTTTAAGGAATCTATCTCTTCCAGATGCAACTACGTATTGAAGACATCACCGAGAAGGGTGAGCAGAAACTTGAAAAACTTTGGAATGAATATCAACAGGCCTTGGCTGAATATGTTCAGCATACGGAGGGTTTCTATGCTGATTATATGGATCTCAAGGAGAGGGATGAGGAGTATACCAATCAGACTCGAGAATATTGCTATGAAATTGAAAAGGCCAGTAATCAATTGGCAGCTTTAAAGCTAACTTTGGCCGATGCCGAAGATAAATCTGAGGTGAGGCTGAAACATTTAAAGGATCTCAAGGAGTATATGGGTAATAAACACAATGAGCTCAAGGAGAGAATAGATGTGGAAATGATGGAGAATGAGGAGAAATTCAAGATGATGAGTGTGGAAAGCTACAAGGCGGTAAAGGTGAGTTGCGAGAAAATAGTCTCTAAAAGGTACAGATTTTCACTTAAAGCAATCCTCAGTTTATATGAAAGCCAAGGAAAAATGAAGGGGAAACCAATCCCCTACTTTCTTTTTATATAAACTGAAACTTAGTAACTATAACTGGGTCATGAGCATCTGGACTAGACAGCAGATATTCAAATGCCATACCTCTGATTTCGTTGCACATACTTTTTCTCATTATGTAGCCTATAATAAAATCTCATATCTTTGCTTTCCAGTTTTTTAAAAACTTATTTGACAAAGGCAATACCCTGTTGCAATTGGTCACCGTGTGTCGCAAATTTGAAACCGAAAAGGAGAAAATTTTACCCTTGGGCCTGCCACCCATTTCCAAGTTAATGTTTGAAAATGAGGCCGAGCAATACACCCAAGTGCCAGAAGAGCTTAAAGCGGTAGGCAGTTGAATTTTTACAATTAATCACAACTCTATGGAACTCTTTAATCTTTATTCCCAGGAGAGCTTTTGCAATTGGCAATTAATGGAGGATTTCTGGAAACGTGTCAATAATGTTAAAATCGATTTGGTGTGTTTGACGCAACGCAAACGCAGCTTGGAGCAGGAAAACGAACGTCTCAAATCGGAGCTGGAGGAACGCTTGATGAGTCTCAACATCAGTAATGGCATCAATACCCATGTCAATGATTACTTGGCCAAAAGGCCAAGCAGTATGCGCATTAAACGCGTCGAACGCATCGATTTGGACCAACGCCAAAAATGCCAGTCGGCCGATGTAAATGTGGGTCGACAGCAAAAATCCCATCGTCCTCATACCACATCGTGCATCACGGAGGCCAATTTTACCACAGCCGTGCGCTCACGGCTGCTGGCCAAGGGAAAACCAAAATTGGCCAAAATTGTGGCAATAAAACATTGAACAATTGTTCCATAATAAAAACGAAATCATGGCTTTGGAAAACCCAGAGAGGGTAGAACGACGTGTAGTACAAGATGATGGTTCATCAATAGGGTTGCCATGCAATTAAAAAAGGAAAAAAAGTTACACATTTCAAGGAAACCCACAATT
The DNA here is from genome assembly GCF_963082655.1 of Stomoxys calcitrans. NCBI lineage: Eukaryota > Metazoa > Arthropoda > Insecta > Diptera > Muscidae > Stomoxys > Stomoxys calcitrans. The sequence continues at coordinate 118,327,791 of NC_081556.1, forward strand.
GTTAAGCTAGTATTAAAAAATAAAAAAAACCGCTGTTCTTTCCTAAAAAAATTTTTTATACAAAAATTTTCTTAAAAATCTTTCCGAAAAGAAATCTTCTTCTTTTTTACACAAAAAAAAATTAGGAAAAACTTTCAAACGAAAAAAAATTTGACCAAAAATGTTTCTAGACGAAATTTTTTCCGATCGAAAATTCCGCAAATTGCTAATTTTGCCCATGAAGGAACAGTGGCAAACTTCTCACATATCAATGAGTGCAGTCCCATTCTAATTTAAGCTCAATAATAAGGGGCCTCCTCTTTATTGCCGAGTACGAACGGCGTGTCGCAGTACGACACATCTTTGGAGAGAAGTTTTACATGGCATAGTACCTCACAAATGTTGCCAGGAGGGAAAAACCACCGCTGAAAATTTTTTCTGATGGTCTCGCCAGGATTCGAACCCAAACGTCCAGCGTCATAGGCGGACATGATAACCTCTGCGCTACGGTGACCTCGAAATTTTTTCCAGACGAAAATTTTTTCATCGAAAATTTTATTTCTTATATCCTTTTCGAGACGAGCTCAATGATCGGAGATATTTCTTTGCATATCGAAAAGGAAAGCCAGAGATTGCAATACACACCAACCAACAGGGGACGCGTTTCGAAATTTGATTTAGAATTTCTCATCAGCCATATTAGGAGTGAAGGCTCCAAGCGCCGTACGTTGGTATCTTGTACTTGAACCGACTTTATTGCGAAAACGCCTCTGTGATACAAACAAAACATTAACCACGCTCGTCAACCCTGTCTATTAGCTGTACCTTTACCCAATTCATGTGGTTATGTATAATGGCAGATTTTTTGACTGCACAATTTACACCACTCCCATGGTATACACATGATTCGGTGCATCCGTTGGAAGTTGTATTGATGGCTTCGAAAACTAGACAACAGCAAAGGCTCTTGCTGTTGCTCCGTGTGCCCAACTTCGATTCCCGGCCGTGCTCTGCCGAATTTGTCCATTTTCAAGTTTTGTTTTTGCCTGTTAAGGCGACGATCATTAGATTTTACAAAACTTTCTAGACGAAAATTTTTCTATACGAAAAACTTTCTATACGAAAAACTTTCTATACGAAAAACTTTCTATACGAAAAACTTTCTAGACGAAAATTTTTCTATACGAAAAACTTTCTAGACGAAAATTTTTCTATACGAAAAACTTTCTAGACGAAAATTTTTCTATACGAAAAACTTTCTAGACGAAAATTTTTCTATACGAAAAACTTTCTAGACGAAAATTTTTCTATACGAAAAACTTTCTAGACGAAAATTTTTCTATACGAAAAACTTTCTAGACGAAAATTTTTCTATACGAAAAACTTTCTAGACGAAAATTTGTCTATACGAAAAACTTTCTAGACGAAAATTTTTCTATACGAAAAACTTTCTAGACGAAAATTTGTCTATACGAAAAACTTTCTAGACGAAAATTTTTCTATACGAAAAACTTTCTAGACGAAAATTTGTCTATACGAAAAACTTTCTAGACGAAAATTTGTCTATACGAAAAACTTTCTAGACGAAAATTTTTCTATACGAAAAACTTTCTAGACGAAAATTTTTCTATACGAAAAACTTTCTAGACGAAAATTTTTCTATACGAAAAACTTTCTAGACGAAAATTTTTCTATACGAAAAACTTTCTAGACGAAAATTTTTCTATACGAAAAACTTTCTAGACGAAAATTTTTCTATACGAAAAACTTTCTAGACGAAAATTTTTCTATACGAAAAACTTTCTAGACGAAAATTTTTCTATACGAAAAACTTTCTAGACGAAAATTTTTCTATACGAAAAACTTTCTAGACGAAAATTTTTCTATACGAAAAACTTTCTAGACGAAAATTTTTCTATACGAAAAACTTTCTAGACGAAAATTTTTCTATACGAAAAACTTTCTAGAAGAAAATTTTTCTATACGAAAAACTTTCTAGACGAAAATTTTTCTATACGAAAAACTTTCTAGACGAAAATTTTTCTATACGAAAAACTTTCTAGACGAAAATTTTTCTATACGAAAAACTTTCTAGACGAAAATTTTTCTATATACGAAAAACTTTCTAGACGAAAATTTTTCTATACGAAAAACTTTCTAGACGAAAATTTTTCTATACGAAAAACTTTCTAGACGAAAATTTTTCTATACGAAAAACTTTCTAGACGAAAATTTTTCTATACGAAAAACTTTCTAGACGAAAATTTTTCTATACGAAAAACTTTCTAGACGAAAATTTTTCTATACGAAAAACTTTCTAGACGAAAATTTTTCTATACGAAAAACTTTCTAGACGAAAATTTTTCTATACGAAAAACTTTCTAGATGAAAATTTTTCTATACAAAAAACTTTCTAGACGAAAATTTTTCTATACGAAAAACTTTCTAGACGAAAATTTTTCTATACGAAAAACTTTCTAGACGAAAATTTTTCTATACGAAAAACTTTCTAGACGAAAATTTTTCTATACGAAAAACTTTCGAGACGAAAATTTTTCTGTACGAAAAACTTTCTAGACGAAAATTTTTCTATACGAAAATTTTTTTATACGAAAATTTTTCTATACGAAAATTTTTTTATACGAAAAACTTTCTAGACGAAAATTTTGCTATACGAAAAACTTTCTAGACGAAAATTTTTCTATACGAAAAACTTTCTAGACGAAAATTTTTCTATACGAAAAACTTTCTAGACGAAAATTTTTCTATACGAAAAACTTTCTAGACGAAAATTTTTCTATACGAAAAACTTTCTAGACGAAAATTTTTCTATACGAAAAACTTTCTAGACGAAAATTTTTCTATACGAAAAACTTTCTAGACGAAAATTTTTCTATACGAAAAACTTTCTAGACGAAAATTTTTCTATACGAAAAACTTTCTAGACGAAAATTTTTCTATACGAAAAACTTTCTAGACAAAAATCTTTTTAGACGAAAATTTTTCGAAACGAAAAACTTTCGTAGACGAAAATTTTTCTAAACGAAAATCCAGAAAAAGTCACAGTTTGGTGAGGTTTATGGGTTGGTGGCATCATTGGACTGTACTTCTTCAACGATGATGCGAATCGTAACGTAACTGTAAATGGTGAGATCGTGAGATAACATCCAACTCTTTTTTTTGCCCAAAATGCAAGAGCTTGACTGCATGACACGTGATTTCAACAAGACGGTGCCACATGTCAGACAGCACGCGTGACAATGGACTTATTGAGAGGCGTTTTCGGTGCACATTTTATTTCACGCTCGGGACCGGTCAATTAGATCGTGCGATTTAACGCCTTTTGACTTTTTTGTGGGGCTTGTAGCTCGCTTCAATTGACCCATTGGAAGACAACATTGAAGCATTTATTCGTGGGATACCGGCCGAAATGGTGGAAAGTGCATGCCAAAATTAGACTAAGCGGATGGACCATTTGAGGCGCAGTCACGGTTAACGTTTGCATGACCGTACTATCGATTCAAATAAAGATTTCATGCATTTTTCTGGTTATGTTGGTTTTTTTTTTTTTGAAAAGCTTTCGTATAGCTCTTAAAAATTCACCCTTTGGCAAGAATATGACTGAACGCATTTTCAAATTTCGCAGATCTGTTGGCTGAGGCTGGGATACAGATTCAAGAAGAACTGTTGGTGATAGTCCCATTGGCAAGTTTGAAAAAGGATTCCGAAAATGTTTTAATAGCCATGGAGACTTAAGACAATCATCCTACGATAATGGTGTTAAAGCAAACATTTTTAGGAAGAATAGGATCGCCGTGAACTATGTACAAGTGGAAGTTTATCAGCGGGTCAACAGGCAATTGGAGCTGTTGGAATGGAGGAAAAGAATCGCAATGATAAGAAGAGTGATCAAAAGAAAGAAAAGGGTGCTTGTTTCGTTTGTGGAAAAAAGGGTCGCTATGCTAGTCATTGCAAGCACAAGGTGATGATCACAAATCGTTTACATTGATGTCTGCAGCAGCTGGAACGGAAAAGGAAGTTGATTCGATGCAGTGGTGCATTGACAGTGGCGCTACAAGCCTTATGTGCAGTTTCCGTTACTATTTCACAAGTCTCGAGGACTCAGACGAAATGCTAGCCCTGTCGGATACAAATTTTGGCTTCCAGGGGCTCAAGAAGTCAAATCGAGAGATCGGTTTAATTGCGAGCTATATCAGATTATGGACCGATTTAGACTGTACTTGGCACAATTGTTGGAAGTCATAACAGAACACCGCATGCAAAATTTCAGCCAAATCGGATGAAAATTGCGGATTGCAAGGGATCGAGAAGTTAAATCGGGAGATTGGATGTGGGAGCTATATCAGGTTCTTGTCCATAATTGTTGGAAGTCCCAACAGCACACAACATGCAAAATTTCAGCCTAATAGGACAAAAATTGCGTCTCGTAAAGGCTCAAGAAGTCAAATCGGGAGATCGGTTTATATGTGAGGTATATCAAGTTATTGTCCAATCTGAACGGTACTTGGCACAGTTATTGGAAGTCATAACAGAACACTAAGTGTGAAATTTCAGCCTAATCAGACAAAAAGTTCGGTTTTCAGGGGCTCAAGAAGTCAAATCGAGAGATCGGTTTATATGGGAGCTATATCAAGTTCTTGACTGATTTGGACCGTACTACGCGCAGTTATTGAAGGTCGTAATGGATGGAACAAAAATTGAGGCTTCCAGGGTCGCAAGGAGTCAAGTTGGGAGATCGGTTTATATGGGAGCTATATTCAAATCTGAACCAATATGGCCCATTTGCAATCCCTAATGACCTACACCAATACTGAGTATCTGTGCAAAATTTCAAACGGCTAACTCAGCGCGTTCGACCGCTATCGTGATTTTGACAGACGGACGGACGTACCTTAGTATACCCCCACAATGGGTGGGGGTAAACTAACCATCCCCAAATAGCAAGTATTTGCTTACATAACAATTTGGATCTTTAAGAGAGTGGAGCTCGGTATTTGATAGTTTTGCTGACTTTTGATGATGAGGGGTTTACATGAAAGGTATTTGAGATTAGAAAACGAATTTGATATCGAGTTTCGAGGCCAATGGCAATTTGGCGTTCAAATAAACGACATATAGATATATCATAGGCGTCATGTCCGCCTATGACGGTTCGAATCCTGGCAAGACCATCAGAAAAAAAATGTCAACGGTGGTTTTACCCTCCTAATGCTGGCAACATTTGTGAGGTACAACGCCATGTAAAACTTCTCTTCGAAGAGGTGTCGCACTGCGGCACGCCGTTCGGACTCGGCTATAAAAAGGAGGCCCTCATTGATAGGTGAGAAGTTTGTCCCTGTTCCTTAGTGGAATGTTCATGGGCAAAATTTGCATTTGCAGATATATGAGAATAGAGCACGATTCTGATATATTTTCAGGACTAAGTGTTTGGGAGACCACCCACTCCCCAAAACACCCCTAAATCGGGCATATTTGCCGACCAATGTGGGGCTAAAATGAAAGGTATTGGGGAATAGGGCACAAAATTGATGTCCACTTTTAGGACCAATTTTCTGGGTGTCTACCCCTTTCCCAAAATATCCCCCAAACAGCAATTATTTACGAACCATCGCAATATAAAGGGGTCAAATAAGGGTATTCAGCAGTAGAATACGAATCTTATATTCAAATGTGGGACCGTGTATTTGGGGCATCGTAACTTCTCAAAACAGCCCTCAAAGCGTACAAATTTACCGACCATTCCAATATGTGGCTCAAATGAAAGGTATTTGAGATTAGAAAACGAATATGATAACCAATTTTGGCTCCAAGTGTTTGAGGGACGCCTCATCCTATAAACTCTCTTTAAAACAATGGGGATATGGGGTTTACACAAAAGGTATTTGAGAGAAGAGCACGATGCTGATATTTTTTCCAGGGCCAAGTGTCTGGGGGACCAGCTCACCCCAGAAAACACCCATAATCGGACATCTAACATCCAAACTTAAATAACACTTCACCCTCCGAGCGAATTCGTAGTCAAAGATCAAATGGGATTCAGATAAAGGCACTTATATTGTTATACTGTTAGTTAGGCGATTTTCATATACTATTTCTGTAGCGGAGCGGGCGCGGTCCAGCTAATTTTCTGTACAAAAAATTGTTTTACGAAAAATTTTCTAACAAAAACGCGAAAAATTTTCTTAGCAAAAACTTTTCTATCCAAGAAAAATATCTTTCCAAAAAATTGTCTATGCGTAAAACTTTTTCATTAGGAAAATTTTCTATACGAAATCGTTGAAAATCCCATAGACGACAACTCTGCTCAAATTGGTTGCTGCCGAAATATTTTTTATTACCGTCATCTGTTTCATGGCGCGATGCCTTCACCATTTGCCCTTCTTGATGATGGTGGTCACTGTAAAATATGATTCTTGTAAGTTTTTCAAAAAAAAAACTCATAATTTGTACAGTGTCTCATTCTTTGTTCGCTTTTATTTTCTCATGCCCGATATCAATTGCCTCCCTGGCTACTGGCTGTTGCAGCTTCACATTTGGTAGAATTTCTGGCATGAGTTCAGAGTGAAGGTATGACTTTTATTTGATGTCCTTCCATCAAATATGTGTCAAACAATAAAAAAATATAAATTTAATGTTATCGAAATTTATCATTTTCTCCTTCCTCCTCACCCCCTGCCCTCCCCTCCCCTCGCATCGTGAACGTGAAGGACATTAAGCGTTAAAGCAAGCATTTCCCAAGCAAACAATGGCTATGATATGTTGAAGAAATTCGTTTTCAATGGGGCCAAGTTTCCCAAAAAGGCCAAAACGACAAACATCATTGGCATATACAATGACAACTGTAACGAATTGGGGAAATAATAATTTTTAATAATGGCGGTGGTGATGGTGGTGGTGGGGTCACAATATCTTCTGCTAAGGTACCTGGGCTTTGTGTGCTCTCACAACTGCACAGGACATAGGATATGTACTTTTCCTGTTCGCTTGGGGTCATTGGGCATTGCATGAAATGGCATTTCTTTACTTCGTGATAAAAAGACGTTATTGTCAACTTCCTTTTGTCAACAAGAAAAAAAAATAAAAAATGGAAATGAAAAACATATCCCATAAACCCTGTTTAATGGTTATGGAATTTAAAGTGTGGCACTCCCTTTAGAAGAGCAGAATTATGAAAAACGGAATATTTTTATTAAATCTTAAGAGCATAGGAATCATTCTGTAGTCCAGGCGGTAATACTAAGCCAGCTATAAAAGAATGATAAACTTGAGAAGCCCTTTAGTTGTAAGAGCTGGCAATAAAGCAGCTGTTAAAAGGATATGCAAATGTTGTATGTTTTTCTTCTTTTAAAAGGGCAATTGTACTAAAGCTTCTTTTTAAGGTGAAAAGAGAATATCAACAGAAAATATTTTTTTGTTTCTTTTGTCAAAAAAAAGGAATATTGCATATTAAGCGACATCTGTGATCGATTTTAACATGATAAAGTCCTAATCAATCTTTTCCGCTCAATTTCATATCAAATGTGAGCACCAATTCTCATATGTCTTAGACGAGTATTATTTGTTCATCCAAAATGAAATAAGAACCTAAAGTGGAACTTTTTCTTCTGCTTCTTGGCAGTTTAGATCAAACACATATCAAAGGAGGCCATCATAGCGTAGAGGTTACCATATCCGCCTATGCCGCTGAACGCCTGGCTTCTAATCCTGGCGAGAATATAGGCAAAAATCTTCAGCGATGGTTATCCTTTCTTAATATTGGGGACATTTGTGTAACTTCCCCAAGAGGTTTCGAAGCATCCAGAAATGCAAGCCTAATCCCAACAAACACTACTCCGCCCACCGAACCTTAAATTCCTCTTCAACGCAATGCATTGCAGGGAACATTCTTAGCGTGATGGTGAAATGAAAAGAGAACGCCCTCTACGACGACCTTGCGAATGAGGCGTGGGCAGGTGCTCTGGGCTTCTGTGGGGCAAACGTCCTGAGGACGAGCATTTGCGGCATTGGACATCGCTTATCCTGGTGCTGTGCAAGCATGACTTCGGACTGCGGTTAGGAGTCCCGACTAGTCATTGCAACGTCAGGTCTTCAACGTCGCGCAGAGAGGGAGGAGCTCTTTGTAGTGTATCCAGATAAGGATCACTTTGGCAAGGTGGCCTCGAATGAATCGTTTATTGGAACAAAAAGTGCTGTGAAAACAGTGGGCAGTCCCCTGTACGAGCTTTTTAGTAGGCTCAACAACTTCTACGGCGACCTTGCGAATGAAGCATAGGCTGGTGCTGTGGGTTAAAGTTCGACAAAGGAAAGTTGGTCAAGTACTTTACGGAACAGGACAAATGATGTCCTAGGCCTATGAAGTCATGACTTCGGACTACTGCTGGTTATTGCAGAAACAATTGGCACGAAGGATGCTGCGGAAACAGTGGGCAGTCCCCTGTACGTGCTTTTTAGTAGGCTCAACAACTTCTACGGCGACCTTGCGACTGAAGCATGGGCTGGCGCTGTGGGTTGAAGTTCGACAAAGGAAAGTTGGTCAAGTACTTTATGGAACAGGACATCATTTGTCCTAGGCCTATGAAGTCATGACTTCGGACTACTGCTGGTTATTACAGAAACAATTGGCATAAAGGATGCTGCAGAAACCGTGGGCAGTCCCCTATTCGAGCTTTTTAGTTGAGCGGACACCTTCTACGACGACCTTGCGAATGAAGCGGGGCTGCTGCTGTGGGGTGAAGTTGAACAAAGGCAAGTTGGTCAAGTACTTTATGGAACAGGACATCATTTGTCCTAGGCCTATGAAGTCATGACTTCGGACTACTGCTGGTTATTACAGAAACAATTGGCATAAAGGATGCTGCAGAAACCGTGGGCAGTCCCCTGTTCGAGCTTTTTAGTTGAGCGGACACCTTCTACGACGACCTTGCGAATGAAGCATGGGCTGCTGCTGTAGGGTGAAGTTCGACAGAGGAAAGTTGGTCAAATACATTGCGGAACAGGCTGCCGATTGTCAAAGGCCTATAGGCATGACTTCGGACTGCTGCTGGTTATTGCAGAAACAGTTGTTTGACGTGAGGTAAACTTGTGCATGGTGGTCAGTCACTTTTTGTGTCACTGCCTTGCATTTTCGAGGAAAAGACACAGGATATTGAGCGAACACATCTTGCCATGTCTGCATTCTTTCTAGGCACATAGTCCTTTGGCATAAAGGATGCTGCAGAAACCGTGGGCAGTCCCCTGTTCGAGCTTTTTAGTTGAGCGGACACCTTCTACGACGACCTTGCGAATGAAGCGTGGGCTGGCGTTGTGGGTTGAAGTTCGACAAAGGCAATTTGGTCAAGTACTTTACGGAACAGGACAGCGTTTGTCTTAGGCCTATGAAGGCATGACTCCGGACTGCTGCTGGTTATTGCAGAAACAGTTGTTTGACGAGAGGTAAACTTGTACATGGTGGTCAGTCACTTTTTGTGTCACTGCCTTGCATTTGAGAGGAAAAGACACAGGATATTGAGCGAACACATCTTGCCATGTCTGCATTCTTTCTAGGCACATAGTCCTTTTGTCATTCTGGAATTATGAATGGGCATAAATTGGGTGACTTGACCAAAATCTTGAAGGTCCGTCTGGTTTCCTACTTTTTCTTCTTGTGCACTAATATATAATTTTTTTTGTTTTGACTGAAATACCATGTCTCAAGCATTACTCCGATGGATGAGAGACTAGCCACAATCTGCATAAAAGCTAAATTCTTGAATATCAGCCGTATTTGTGCCCACGCTCCGCCGGAAGACTAGGACGAACAGATCAAGGATATTTTCTACGAGTGCCTAGAGAGAGAATATGACCACTGCTCCGCCCATGTTATTAAAATCGATCCGAGAGATTTTAATGTGAAGAAGTCGGGCGGTGCTTTATAATACCCTACTCAGAGGTTGATGGACTGCGCCAATTTTGATGGACTTTGGCGGATGTTTTCAAATGGGTTATTTAAATTCCCGTTTCAAATTTCGAGTAAAGCAAATATGATCAAAATGTGATAACTGCGGATGACAATCGACAACGAATTGCCCAAAATCGGACAAATATATATATGGGAGCTAAATCCAAATCTAAACCGATTTTACCACAGTAGTGTTGTAGGGTATAAATATCCACAATGTCACATGGCTGTCACCCAATCAAAACACAAGGAACCAAATTGATTACGTTGTGATAGATGGAAAACATTCATCCAGCGTGTTAGATGTACGAACGATCCGTAGAGCAAATATAGAATCGGATCATTACCTTGTCGCACCCGCTTGAGCATGGCCAGGAAAATACGAACTGCCACTGCACGGATGCTGGACATTGAAAAGCTGCAAACACAAGAGATGGCAACGGCACACTCCACTCGACTGAGCCAACTGCGTGATAAAAGCACTCCATGTTCAAATGATATAATGGTGCAGTGGCAAGCCATTGCCCACTGCATGGAAAATGCCGCGAAATACGTATTTGGGTACCGGAAGCCTGCCCCAAGAAACCCATGGTACGACCAAGAGTGTCGAGAAGCCTATTGAAGCCACGAATGCGGCATACAGAGACACCCTGCAATCAGTAGCAACGCGCCAGATGAAGAAGGGGTATCGGGAGAAAAGAAGAGGGGAGAAACGTCTATTCCTCAGAAAGAAAAAGGAAATGGAAAGACGTGAGTGTGAGCGAATTGGGATGCACAGGAGTCACAATGAAGTCCGGAATTAAACATCAAACCGATGGCTTTGATGCAGGCACATCCTCCTGTAGAGACAAAGAGGGAAATCTGGTAACTGTCACAGAAAGCTTGCTGAGGATATGGAAAGAACATTTCACACAACTGCTAGTGTCCGACGGTGGCGGCGAAGAGGATACCACAGAACCAATCCTTGATGATGGTATAGAATGTTTACCTCCTAGTCAGAATGAGGTCTAAGTAGCAGTGATGTGACTGAAAGACAACAAGGCAGCAGGAGCCGACGGGTTACCCGCTGAACTATTTAAGACCGGAGGCGACTCGCTGATAAGGCGTATTCATCAGCTTGTTTGCGTAATATGGCTAGAAGAAGGCATACCCGATGATTGGAACCTCAGCATACTAAAGGGTGATTTTTTTGAGGATAGTGGAAACTGGCGCAATCGCTCCACCAGTCGAGTTCTCAGTAGCAGACAACATACTAAGGCCTGATACCACCACCGCAGCTGTTGGGTCTTTGGAGTCCATTCTAAGCTTAGAGAGGCCACCGTAACGCATAGGTTAGCATGTCCGCTTATGGCGCTGAACGCCTGAGTTCGAATCCTGGCGAGAACATCAGAAAAAAATTTTCAGTGATGGTTATCCCTTTCTAATGGTGGCGACATTTGTGGGGTACTATGGCGTGTAAAGCTTCTCTCCAAAGAGGTGTCGCTCTGCGGCACGCCGTTCGGACTCGGCTATAAAAAGGAGACCCCTTATCATTGAGATTAAAATTTGAATCGGACATCACTCAGTGATAGGTGAGAAGTTTTCCCCAGTTCCTTAGTGGAATGTTCAATGGCAAAATTCGCACTGCGGCACGCCGTTCGGACTCGGCTATAAAAAGGAGGCCCCTAATCATTGAGATTAAAAATTTGAATCGGACAGCACTCAGTGACAAACCAGTTCCTTAGTGTGGCAAATTTGCATTTGTATACTTAGAGTCAGAAAGAGATATTATGATGCCCTCTACCGTAGTTCGGCGAAGGGCATAAAAATGGACGAAAATATCAAATAACGAACTATGGCTTTGTTAGAAGGCAAGGATTTGCATGAAGTTTAGAAAAAAAATATCCTAACAACCACCCAATTAAGTTTTAAATTTAGCAGAAAATTTCAATGATTTTCCTAATTTCTTGAATATATCTTGCGCAAGTTTTTATTCTCCTCTACCCCATAAGGATTTGGATGCTTAGTCCTTGTAAGCTTTGGAGTATTATGTAATCATCTATGGTTTACCACAAAATTCGATAATGGGGAGGATTCTCGTTTGTATATATCGTTGACAACTCGTTACTTATGCAAATCGCTTTTTGCAGCTGTTTTCTTTCAATTTATTTTGATCTCATCTTGGAATTGATGAATTTCTTTCTTTGTACTCTACTCAATGACGTTCGATGGTAATGATAATGTGTTTTGTCATTGCTCCCAACACTGTTGGGTGTTTGAAATGTCGGCAGCAGTGTCATTCTTCCTTCCTTCCTTCCATCCTGTGGCGGCCTTGGCACAAAAAACAGAACAGTTTGCGGATTTTTTTTCGTATTGCTACGATAAAACAATAAATCAATCACTCCTTGGAAGACATGTGTATCCTTGGAGAATTGCGATTCACGCACAATGACAAATTGATGAGATAGACAAAATAATGTTTAATTTAAGAGTGCCAAGAAACAGAGACAAAAAAATTGCGAATGTTTAAATGTGTCTAGAAAATATGATGGAGAAGCTATCATAGATACTTTTCAAATTGTACAAGGCTTTGTTTATTCTAATAGCAAATAAACATTGTACTTATTTGTGAGGGGGTTTATTTTTAGGTTAAAATCATTTATGAAAGTTAAAAAGTGCACCAAGTTGAGCAACTAGACGAAGGTTAAAAAAGTATAACAATGGTGGTCTACCTTCAAGGATTCCACTAAAAGTTTTTACAATATACACCCCCCAAACAGGACTTATTTTCTGACCATGGGAATATAGGGCTTAAATAAAAGGTATTTGAATGTAGAATTCGAATCTTATATCTAAATATGGGACCAAGTGTTTGGGGGGCCGCCTCTCCCTAAAAACATGCCCCACGGGGACAAATTCACGACCATTGCAATATGGGGCTCAAAAGAAAGGTCTTTGGGAGAAAGGGACGTATTTGACATCAATATTCGAGAGAAGTGTCTACGGGGCCATGCCACCCCCACCAACACCACCCAAATAGTAAGTATTTTCTGACTATTGCAATATGAGGCTCAAATAAGGGGGGTTTTAGAGTAGAACACTAATCCGATATACATTTTAAAGGCCAACTTACTGAGTGGCCGCCCATCCCCCAAGCCGGTCATGTTTGCCGACTATGGAAATATGGGGCTCAAATTAAAGGTATTTGGGAGTACACCACATATCTGATATCAACATTAGGGGCCAACTGTCTAGAGGACATCCCACCACCATTACAACCCCCAAATAGGACGTTTTTGCTCACCAAAGCAATTTGAGTCTTAAAGAGAGTGGAACTAAATATTCATAGTTTTTAGGGGCAATACCTCAAACCGGACATATTTGCTGATTTTTGCAATAAGGAGTTTGAGATTAGAAAACGAATTTGATATCCAAATTTGAGGCCAATGGCAATATGGGGTTCAAATAAATGATATATAGTTATATGAGAATAGAGCATATTTTCCGGGCTTAGTGTTTGGGGGACCACCCCAATCCCCAAAACACACCTAAATCGTGCATATTTACCAACCATGCCAATGTGGAGCTTAAATGAAAGATATTGGGGGATAGAGCAAGAATTGATACCCATTTTCGGGACCAATTTTCTGGGGGTCTACCCCTTTCCCAAAATACCCCACAAACAGCAATTTTTTTAACTGACCATCGCAATATGGGGCTCAAATAAAGGTATTTGGGAGTAGAATACGAATTTGATATCCAAATGTAGGACCATGTATTTAGGGCATCACCCCTTTCCCAAAACACCCCCAAGGGGTAAACATTTTTCGAGCATACCAATGTGTGGCCATGTGTTTGGGGGACGCCTCTAAACTCGTCTTAAGCCAATGACAATATGGGGTTTAACTACAATAAAAGGTATTTGAGAGAAGAGCACGATGCTGATATTTTTTCAAGGCCAAGTATCTCGGAGACCACCTCTCCCCCGAAAACACCTCTAAATCAGACTTCATAAGAATATCGGGCTGAAATAAAGTATTTTAAGAATGGAGTACACCTTACATCCAAACTTAAATTCGTAGACCAATAAAGATGGGATTCAGATAAAGGCACTTATATTGTTAAACTGTTAGTCAAGTTAGCATGGTATTTCACTAAAAGCTCTTTAATTGTCGAAAATAAATATTCCAAGGAAACTTTTGTTCCATATAAAGTAAAAGAAGGCACAGCAGAGCGGGCGCGGATCGGCTAGTAATATATATAACCCAACTAATAGTAACCTAGTTGCGTGAAAATTTACCAAGTTAAGCCGAAATTTCAGACGGCCATAGATTAGGTTAGTATGTAGTGGAAGTCTGACATCAGAATCGCTTCTGGGTATAAACTTCGAAATACAAGAGCCATTTGGGAATCAATCCCATTAACTTTCGCCTTACCAATACCCATCCTGGTGACCAGGTGCCCTGGATTATAATTTTCCGATTTCTCATTCAAACTTATCTTCCAATTAAAAGCAATAATTTAATCGTAATCTTTGAAAAGGCGATGGTTAAAGAATATAAAACCATTCTTGGCGTCAAATGATTTTGAAGTTTAAAATAATTTATATAAAATCTTCAACATAAACAGTTTTCAACATAACGCAGTTTGCATTAAGTCAACATATTAAAGATTTTTTAATCTTCATTTAAAGATTGTCTGTAAATGTCATATCCATGATTGACTACAGCGTCTGCTAATGGCGCGTGACTTAAAAAAATCACGAATACAACCTCCCGTGTGGCTCTTAAGCCGAGTAACATAAAGATGTCTAAAAATTTCCTTACCAAAAAAAAAAAACCACGGCACAAAAACACATTTTGGTAACACGTGCGCTGCGTTCTGGTGTTATTATGAATGCACACATGTCTTAAACATGGGAAATTTACCTGTTTTGTCAATGATGTACACTTTCCGGTGAAAAGTTTCCATGTTCCACATTGCATATGATGTCAACATGTCTAACATCATGTGCTGGAGAAAAAAAGTCCCAAAATATTACACAGGTCTGACGGAATATTGAGAGGGATTTTTTGGAAAATATTTGCCCCCATTGACTTAAGGTCAGTTGAATTTCCTTAAGGGTATAAATCCCAAAGCACCATGTCAAAATGGGAAAACTATCATCCCAAAGGAGCATGTGTTGCTCATTGTTACAACAATCCATCAAAAGCAATACAAAATCTCTGTTAATTGCCAAGTTAAAGTGAAGGTCGATTAAGGAGAATGTCATTAAAAAAGTTTGCCAAATTGTCTGAAGAGACAGAGCAATTAGCTTTAGGGTGATTTTAGACTATATTTGGAGGAATAAGAAGAACTCAGCATATACACAGTTATATCATATGGTACTCCCTAAAATACATATTGAGCTTATCTTGATAGTTAATAGATAGTAGATGCACATTTGGATAAGCTTTAAATAACCAAATATATATTTGCACTTACCTTTCACTTCATTAGCTGAAAATAAAAGAAGTGGAAATTAGTAACGTTTTATTGAGAAGTTTTTTTTTTAGATATTTTAAACTTATTGGAAAATTTGAGAACTTCTATGGTATACAAAATTTAATTGCAACAATGAAAGCTTGGGGTAAACTATATGTAATAACCAACATGGATTCTATATGTATTAGATTTTAGCCAAGCGAGAATAAAATGGAGATTTCTTAAGTCTCATGACTGGTAGGGTTTATAAGGAGACTGGATCAATTTATGAATCTATCTACACCATATATATGACCTGGCTATTGATCTGGGGATTGGGAAATTTAAAGTTTGCTAAGTTTAGGTAGGAGAGCATTCGACTAGCAACAGATAGAAATACACCATACCGCGGTGCAAGACTGCAAAAACGTCAGAAACCACAGAAAAATATAAGCCAACGCACAAGACAACAAGTATAAGGGCGTTAAGTTCGGCCAGGGCCGAATTTTGGATACCCACCACCTCGGGTATATATGTAAACCACCTTTTGTCATAATCCAGTGAAAAATGCAAAATATATGCCCCCATAGCAGCATTATCAAAATTTGCTCCGATTTGGAACAAATTTGACACGAATAATGAGTGGTCTAAAAAGTACAAGTCATTGTTCAATTTTGTAGAACAAAATATTGGTCTTGGATTGGATACGGCTACCAAATATCCAAATATAGACCGAAATTTGGCACGGTAACTTATGTTGGGCTTTTCGACATCCATGTCGTATATGGTTCAGATACGACATGGATGTCGAAAAGCCCAACATAAGTCACCGTGCCAAATTTCAGCGATATCGGATTATAAATGCGCTTTTTATGTCGCCAAGACTTTAAATCGAGAGATCGGTCTATATGGCAGCTATATCCAAATCTGGACCGATCTGGGCCAAATTGAAGACGGCTGTCGAAGGGTCTAACACAACTCATTGTCCCGAATTCTGGCAAAATCGGACAATAAATGAGCCTTTTAAGGGCCAACAACATTATATCGAGAAATCGGTCTATATAACATCTATATCCAAATCTCGATCGATCCGGGCCACATTACAGAAGAATGTAGATGGGCCTAACACAACTCACTGTCCCAAATTTCGGCGAAATCGGACAATAAATGCGCCTTTTATGGGCCCAAGACCTTAAATCGAGAGATCGGTCTATATGGCAGCTATATCCAAATCTAGGCCGATCTATGCCATATTGCAAAAAGATGTCGAAAAGCCTAACTTAACTCACTGTTCCAAATTTTGGCGATATCGGACAATAAATGCGCCTTTTACGGGCCCAAAACCTCAAATCGAGAGATCGGTCTATATAGTAGCTATATCCAAATCTAGACCGATCTATGTCATATTGCAAACATATGTCGAGGGACCTAACTTAACTCACTGTCTCATTTTTTGGCCACATCGGATACTAAATGCGCTTTTTACGGACGCAAAACCTTAAATCGAGATATCGGTCTATATGGCAGCTATATCCAAATCTGGACCGATCTGAGCCAATTTGAAGAAGGATGTCGAAAAATTTGCATTTGCATGTCGAAGGACCTAACACAACTCACTGTCCCAAATTTTGGCAAAACCGGACAATACATGAGCCTTTTATAGGCCCAAGACTTTAAATCTAGAGATCTGTCTATATGGCAGCTATATCCATACCTGAACCGATCTGGGTCAAATTAAAGAAGGATGTCGACTGGCCTAACACAACTCACTGCCCCAAATTTCAGCAAAATCGGATAATAAATGTGGCGATTACGGGCCTAAGACCCCAAATCGGCGGTCTTAAGCCCAAACGGACATGGCTAGATCGTCTTAAATTTTTACGCTGATCATGTACTTTATAGGGCCGGAAATGAATATTTCGATGTGTTGCAAACGGAATGACAAAATGAATGTACTCCTATTCTCAACGATAAGAGTAATGTCCACTCAGCCAATTCAGACCTCTACAGAACTCCAGAATGACAGGAGGACTAAATGCCTAAAGGGAAACCAAGCACGGTAACAGGTGTTCATCCTTTATGCAGAGTCTTTTAGTCGGAAAAACGGAGCTATTGTACATAAAACGTGCTCGATCGTCTCCAACTCTCCTTCTCGTTGTCCCAAATACTGCAAAAGTCTGTCTCTCTCTGCGTCCAGTGCGACCTCAAACACCTGACCTTGCAGTGACCGTTTAGAATTCCTATCAGCAGTCCAAAGTCATGCTTCCCTAGGAAAGCGAAGTCCTGTTCCCCGAAATACGAAATACTCGGCCACAGGATCTTTGCCACCCTGCAACACCTAGCCACCTAGCCCCCGCCTCATTCGCGTGGTCTTCGCAGAAGGCCTCTACCTTACCGATAATCTAGGTGCGGCAGTCTGAGTTCAAAAATTACATTCAGGGCGTTTTTCTCTTCAAAGATCAGAACCACCGCATAGGAAACGATCTACGAAAGTCCCAAAAATTTCATTTGGGAGCCACAGCCACAAAAGAGATTACATGCATCAATTAATCACTTCCGGGTTTTCCGAAATGTAGGATATGGGACTGTTTGGCTTTTGGGCAGAGAATGGCTCAGCTTCCCTGCCTTCAGGATAAAAGCCACTCTAACCTTCCGCCGAGCAGTAGATAATTAGTCTCGGAAAACGCAGTTCTTTAAAATCATGCCAAGGAGTCGGCATACATTCCTGCCCTTTGCATCATAGCAGGCAGCCATCCGGTCCCGTTGACGGGTAGTGTTTTAAAGAATTTAGACTTTCTTTCCCTCTGTTATCAGTCAAGTACAGTGACTCGTAGTATCAGTGGGACTTCGAAACAATCTGAATAGAAAGACCCACCGACAAAGTCCGAACTACGTTTCAAAGCGGTCCAAGATTCGTCATCTCTTAGAAAGCTCCCATGGGATTTCGGGGCCCTAAGTATCAATCTGCAGGACTCGGGAAGGAGAACCCTCTGACGACTAGCATTCCGAGACATCATTAACGCTGCAGCCTCTTGCTTTATACCAGCCGATCGAATATCCCAATTGCGGCCCAACTTCCCGGCGCAGATAGTGGTACTCGCAGACAAGCGTGATGGGATTCGTTGCACAAGCCCCACTAACCCCAGAATCAGCGAGCTGAACCTGAAAATTAACAGGATAGTCAACGAAAATAAGCGAAATTTGTGGCTGAAACACTTGTTGCAATATAGTACCGGTTTATGCAAGTTGTGGTAAGTCACTCTCGAACCCCGGTAGACAGGACGACGGGACCTCAGACACTTTTGGCGACGTAACCGTAACTGATACGAAGAGGTGTGCCAGGTTTGTTCAACCGGCAATTTATTGTGTATCCCATGAGTGACAGGTCAAGGAGGAGAGCCATTCAGCTAGGAGGGGAGCCATCACAATTTACCGTGGACGAAGTTACGAATGTCATCCGTGGCGCCAAGTCATTGGGCCCCAGCCAGACCGACGTCGTCTCAGACCCAAATTCCTCTGAACGCACCCATCTTAGTCGCAGAGTTTCTAGATAGGGACACTCATCAGAACCAAGCAGACGAAAGATAGAACACAACACACTGCTACAACAACAACAAAACTTGGTGCCAAGTGTCTGGGCGTCTGACCCACCCTAAACAACGCCCGAAAACTTTCATTTACGTCTTATACAGTAACGAAAAATTCCTTTCGCGGACGGGACGGCCCCGCTGACACTTGGCTCTTTATTAGTATATCAAATTCGTTCTCTACCCCAAATAAATTTTGATTTAAATTCCATGTTGTACCGATCCGTCTATATGAAATTTCCGAGGGTATTGTTATGCCAAAGTAGTACTCTTCTCTAAAATATCATTCATAGAGACCCATATATCGGGCTTTCCAACCTTTTTGAGATATTTCAAAAATTTTATTGACGGCTTGAAGTACAATCAAAACATTTATGAATGGAACTCGACTTCGTTCATATGGCCACAGTGGGAGAAAATCGAAAAAAAATACTAATAAAAAATGTGTATGGGCTTGCCAAAAGGGGCTTGGACAACCGAGGGCCTTGAAAAGTTACGCACGATCTAGCTAACACCTCAGCTCTAACTTCAGTTCTTTCCAAATTCCTAAGAGATATCTCTACCCGTTCTCACAAGACATATTTTTTAGTAGGTTTTTCAGTTTTCTCCCAGTGTGCGACGACGACCACGTTTCAGTGCGATGACTAAGCTTCAGCTCATATATATCTTAAGCTTTAAAGACTGTAGACAGCATTTTCAGCAAGACGCTCAGCATTGTAGAGACACATATTAACCTCGACAGCATGCTAGCCTTCAATCAATGGGATTTACTATTCCACGGAAAGCTTGGATGTAAGCCTCTCCATCTTCAAAACATATCGTCAAGACCTGCCTCCAGAGCTCGACCAAATACGTGGCATATGCTTCAAAATACATCCAAGGTGAAGTGAACTGGACAAAAGTCATTAGCCTTACACCACTTAATGGAAAACCTTATAATTCTCTGGAAGATTCTAACAGGTGATTTAGAGTAGCACATCCTGATTCCTTAATTCCAAGAAATCGAAATATTAAATAAGACTTTTATGAAGGGCGCTAAGCGATTTAATTTCCTAAGGCCAAAGTAAAAACGAACAGACAGACAGAAAATGAGCACCTGCTGTAGCCTATTACACAAATCTTCATTGCGAGATTGGCCAGTGTTTACAAGAGAAGCAAAATAAAAACAAAAGAACTGTGGGCAAAACCGTGAAATGGCAAAATGTCATAAATCCTGAGCTATCCCTAGCCACATGAGCAAGAAATTCCACAAAAGACATCTGGCCAAAATGATGAAGAGCCCAAAAGGGTTAAAGGTAGGGAAATCATGTTCAAGAAAAACAGGTAACTGCTAAAGCCTAGGGAAATTCTCAGGGACACACCTGGCCAGATACTCCCACCAACTACCTGTCTTGGGAGTATAAAAGGCAGTCAGAAGGCTAAGGACTCTAACATTTGTTATTGACATTGCAAGGAGTAAACGCAAGGATCTACAAAATGACTTCCATTGATTCAAACAACTTTACGGCTAGTGATCTCTGCTTGTTCATCGAAAGCATTGAGAAGATATCACATATGGAATGCAAGAAGAGGGAACGCAAGCAACAGCGCAGGACTAAAAAGTTGGCCAAGAAGAATTTAAACAAAAACCTTGAATATGGAACATTGACCACAATATCATCCACAGATGAAACTTTTCTGGACAATCTTAACGATAAGGATTTAACATACCAATATGTAGAACACGATCAGATTATCTATAATAGCTCGTATGGGGAGAACAATGAGACCTATGGCAATTATGCACAAAATGAGTATTGCGAAATACAGGAGAGAAGCCAAGTGGAACCAAAATGTGTATATGCCCAGCCTTTGGATAGTTTGGAATCAACAGAAATGTCTACATCCTCACAGAGTTTATCATCCATGGGAATCTATGAGCAAATTCCAAATTTAGAGGAAAGTGATGGATTTGCAGATAAGCAAGAATCGAGGAAGTTAATCTCTAAATCCCCAAAATCCCATGCCATACATTCCATCTCCTGCAGTGAACCTGAAGAAGTGACCAAAAAGAGATCCTTGAAGAAATGTATACTGGGGTTAGTTCGTCGCAACTATCGCAAGCACTTTTCATTTAACTCCAGCAACTGGAGTAAAAGTAATTCGTGGATGGAATTAACAGTGGCCTAATGGGGGTTTATAATTAAAACATGAAGAGAGAGAGAGAGAGAGTTAAGGAATGGATTTCTACAAGGATCTTTATTGAGATTCCTTGAAACCCTTAATATTGTATAAAGAGATAATTTTAGCCTATATATAAGAGAAACAAATCAATAAAATTGATTGAAAATAAACAGAGTTGCTAAATAAAATTTAGCCAAATTGTAAATAAATAAAAAAAATTTAACAAAAAATAAATCGTAATAATTATTGGTTTCCTGTGGGTTATGGACTAGTCCTCAATTCAAAAAGGTCCTGGAAGATGAATAAAAAGAAATGAAGCCGAAAGGCATAGTGTGCCTTTTACTTCCCCAGAAGAATGTTCGATACGAAATAAGGAGTTAAACCGAAAATGATTTACAAGATTTAGGCAGCCATTGTGTTACCAGTACTGATATATGGATCACTGGTATGTTAAGGAGCTAAAGATAGGAAGACTCACACTATGGCATTCGAAAATGGGGATATGGAAGCAATGCTGGGTACTTTGGGCCCATGACTTAGCAGAGACTTGAGTATGCTGACACAATGATACTCGGAGGTAGATGGCTGAGCAAGAAAGAGCATATCGCCATGATGATCACGAAAAAATTGTACTTTTGTTAAAGCGAATTTAAATTTCCAAGAAAAGTCGGCCTCTTTGGTCGACTTTCATCCTAACTTCGATATTTAAAGTGATCACGAAATATGTCTACATTAGTTTGGAAAATAAATAACTAAAAAATCGCCATTTTTGGACGAATTTCTCCCGAATTTCCTAACTTTTACTCAAAGTGACTTTGTATTTTTGGTCTATTATACGAGGCATAGTTAAGGAAAAATGGCCACTTTAAGTTTTCCTAGGAAAAAATCATTTTCATCAATTTGTTAAATTTTTAGAAGTGATTACGAATTAACCTCACTTTTGCTATACGAGGTTTAGTTAAGGAGATATGGCCTTTGTAAGCTTTCAAAGGGAAAAAATAACTTTAAGGCCGATTTTATGAATTTTTCGAATTTTTGGAAGTGATCACGAATTAACTTTACTTTTGCTCTACGAGGCTTAATTAAGGAGATGGTCATTTTAAATTTTCCTAGGGAAAAATTCATTTTCTGGCCGATTTTCATCAATTTTTCCAATTTTTCGAAGTGATCACGAATTAACCTTAGTTTTGCTCTACGAGGCTTAGTTAAAGAGATATGACCATTTTAAGTTTTGCTAGGAAAAATTTCATTTTTTGGACGATTTTCATTAATTTTTCCTAAAATTCTAAGTGATCACGAATTAACCTTACTTTTGCTCTACGAGGCTTAGTTAAGGTGATATGGCCATTTTAAGTTTTCCTAGGGAAAAAATCATTTTCTGGCCGATTTTCATCATTTTTTCCAATTTTTCGAAGTGATCACGAATTAACTTTAGTTTTGCTCTACGAGGCTTAGTTAAGGAGATATGACCATTTTAAGTTTTGCTAGGAAAAATTTCATTTTTTGGACGATTTTCATCAATTTTTCCTATAATTCTAAGTGATCACGAATTAACCTTACTTTTGCTCTACGAGGCTTAGTTAAGGTGATATGGCCATTTTAAGTTTTCCTAGGGAAAAATTCATTTTCTTACCGATTATCATCAATTTTTCCAATTTTTCGAAGTGATCACGAATTAGCTTTAATTTTGCTCTACGAGGCTTAGTTAAGGAGATGTGGCCATTTTAAGTTTTCCTAGGGAAAAAATCATTTTCTGGCCGATTTTTATCAATTTTTTGAATTTTTCGAAGTGATCACGAATTAACCTTAGTTTTGCTCTACGAGGCTTAGTTAAGGACATATGGCCATTTTAAGTTTTCCTACTGAAAAATTCATTTTCTGGCCGATTTTCATCAATTTTTCCAATTTTTCGAAGTGATCACGAATTAACCTTACTTTTGCTCTACGAGGCTTAGTTAAGGAGATATGACCATTTTAAGTTTTCCCAGGGAAAAAATCATTTTCTGGCCGATTTTCGTCAATTTTTCGAAGTGATCACGAATTAACCTTAGTTGTGCTCTACAAGGCTTAGTTAAGGAGATATGACCATTTTAAGTTTTCCCAGGGAAAAAATTCATTTTTGGCCGATTTTCATCAATTTTTCGAATTTTTCAAAGTGATCACGAATTAACCTTACTTTTGCTCTACGAGGCTTAGTTAAGGAGATATGGCCATTTTAAGTTTTCCTGGGGAAAAATTCATTTTCTGGCCGATTTTCATCAATTTTTCCAATTTTTCGAAGTGATCACGAATTAACCTTAGTTTTGCTCTACGAGGCTTAGTTAAGGAGATATGGCCATTTTAAGTTTTCCTAGGGAAAAATTCATTTTCGGACGATTTTAATAAATTTTTTGAATTTTTAAAAGTGATCACGAATTAATCTTACTTTTGCTCTACGAGGCTTAGTTAAAGCGATATGGCCATTTTAAGTTTTCCTAGGGAAAAATTAATTTTCTGGCCGATTTTCATCATTTTTACGATTTTTTTGAAGTGATCACGAATTAACCTTACATTTGCTCTACGAGGCTTAGTTAAGGAGATATGGCCATTTTAAGTTTTCCTAGGGAAAAATTCATTTTCTGGCAGATTTTCATCAATTTTTCGAAGTGATCACGAATTAACCTTAGTTTTGCTCTACGAGGCTTAGTTAAGGAGATATGGTGATTTTTAGTTTTCCTAGGGAAAAATTCATTTTCTGACCGATTTTAATCAATCTTTGGAAGTGATCACGAATTAACCTTTGTTTAGCTCTACGAGGCTTAATTAAGGAGATATGGCCATTTTAAGTTTTCCTAGGGAAAAAATCATTTTCTGGCCGATTTTCATCAATTTTTCCAATTTTTCGAAGTGATCACGAATAAACCTTAGTTTTGCTCTACGAGGCTTAGTTAAGGATATATGGCCATTTTAAGTTTTCCTAGGGAAAAATTCATTTTCTGGCCGATTTTCATCATTTTTACGATTTTTTTGAAGTGATCACGAATTAACCTTACATTTGCTCTACGAGGCTTAGTTAAGGAGATATGGCCATTTTAAGCTTTCCTAGGGAAAAATTCATTTTCTGGCCGATTTTCATCAATATTTTGAATTTTTCGAAGTGATCACCAATTAACCTTACTTTTGCTCTACGAGGCTTAGTTAAGCAGATTTGGCCATTTTAAGTTTTCCTAGGGAAAAATTCATTTTCTGGCCGATTTTCATCAATATATCGAATTTTTCGAAGTGATCACCAATTAACCTTACTTTTGCTCTACGAGGCTTAGTTAAGGAGATATGGCCATTTTAAGTTTACGTCAATTTTTCGAAGTGATCACGAATTAACCTTAATTTTGCTCTACAAGGCTTAGTTGAGGAGATATGGCCATTTTGAGTTTTCCTAGGGAAAAATTAATTTTCTCGCCGATTTTCATCAAATTTTCCAATTTTTCGAAGTGATCACGAAACAACCCTACTTTTGCTCTACGAGGCTTAATTAAGGAGATATGGTCATTTTAAATTTTCCTAGGGAAAAATTCATTTTCTGGCCGATTTTCATCAATTTTTCCAATTTTTCGAAGTGATCACGAATTAACCTTAGTTTTGCTCTACGAGGCTTAGTTAAGGAGATATTACCATTTTAAGTTTTCCTACGGAAAAATTCCTTTTCTGGCCGATTTTCATCAATTTTTCAATTTTTCGAAGTGATCACGAATTAGCCTTAGTTTTCCTCTACGAGGCTTAGTTAAGGAGATATGGCTCTTTTAAGTTTTCATAGGGAAAAAATCATTTTCTGGCCGATTTCATAATTTTTCGAATTTTTCGAAGTGATCACGATTTAACCTTACTTTTGCTCTACGAGGCTTAGTTAAGGAGATATGGCCATTTTAAGTTTTCTTAGGGAAAAATTCATCTTTTGGCCTATTTTTATCAATTTTTCGAATTTTTCGGAGTGATCACAAATTAACCTTACTTTTGCTCTACAAGGCTTAGTTAAGGAGATATGACCATTTTAAGTTTTCCCAGGGAAAAAATTAATTTTTCGCTGATTTTCATCAATTCTTCGAATTTTTCGAAGTGATCACGAATTAACCTTACTTTTGCTCTACGAGGCTTAGTTAAGGAGATATGGCCATTTTAAGTTTTCCTAGGAAAAAATTAATTTTTGGCTGATTTTCATCAATTTTTCGAATTTTTCAAATGGATCACGAATTAACCTTAGTTTTGCTCTACGAGGCTTAGTTAAGGAGATATGGCCATTTTAAGTTTTCCCAGGGAAAAATTCATTTTCTGGCCGATTTTCATCAATTCTTCGAATTTTTCGAAGTGATCACGAATTAACCTTACTTTTGCTCTACGAGGCTTAATTAAGGAGATATGGCTCTTTTAAGTTTTCATAGGGAAAAAATCATTTTCTGACCGATTTCGTCAATTTTCCGAAGTGATCACGATTTACCCTTACTTTTGCTCTACGAGGCTTAGTTAAGGAAATATGGCCATTTTAAGTTTTCCTAGGGAAAAAATAATTTTCTGGTCGATTTTCTTCAATTTTTCCAATTTTTCGGAGTGATCACAAATTAACCTTACTTTTGCTCTACGAGGCTTAGTTAAGGAGATATGACCATTTTAAGTTTTCCTAGGGAAAAATTCATTTTCTGGCCGATTTTCATCAATTCTTCGAATTTTTCGAAGTGATCACGAATTAACCTTACTTTTGCTCTACGAGGCTTAATTAAGGAGATATGGTCATTTTAAATTTTCCTAGGGAAAATTCATTTTCTGGCCGATTTTCATCAATTTTTCGAATTTTTCGAAGTGATCACGAATTAACCTTAGTTTTGCTCTACGAGGCTTAGTTAAGGAGATATTGCCATTTTAAATTTTGCCAGGGTAAAATACATTTTCTGGCCGATTTTCATCAAATTTTCGAAGTGATCACGAATTAACCTTAGTTTTGCTCTACGAGGCTTAGTTAAGGAGATATGACCATTTTAAGTTTTGCTAGGAAAATTTTCATTTTTTGGACGATTTTCATCAATTTTTCCTATATTTCGAAGTGATCACGAATTAACCTTACTTTTGCTCTACGAGGCTTAATTAAGGAGATATAGCCATATTAAATTTTGCTAGAGAAAAATTAATTTTTGGCCGATTTTCATCAATTTTTTGAATAGTGAAAAGTGATAACGAATTAACCTTAGTTTTGCTCTACGAGGCTTAGTTAAGGCGATATGGCCATTTTAAGTTTTCCTACGGAAAAATTCATTTTCTGGCCGGTTTTCATCAATTTTTCCAATTTTTCGAAGTGATCACGAATTAACCCTACTTTTGCTCTACGAGGCTTAGTTAAGGAGATAATGCCATTTTAAGTTTTCCTAGGGAAAAATTCATTTTCTGGCCGATTTTCATCAATTTTTCCAATTTTTCGAAGTGATCACGAATTAACTTTAATTTTGCTCTACGAGGCTTAGTTAAGGAGATATGGCCATTTTAAGTTTTCCTAGGGAAAAATTCATTTTCTGACCGATTTTCATAAATTTTTCGAATCGATCACGAATTAGCTTTAATTTTGCTCTACGAGGCTTAGTTAAGGAGATATGGCCATTTTAAGTTTTCCTAGGGAAAAATTCATTTTCTGGCCGATTTTCATCAATTTAAGGAATTTTTTCGAAGTGATCACGAATTAACCTTACTTTTGCTCTACGAGGCTTAGTTAAGGAGATATGGCCATTTTAAGTTTTCCAAGGGAAAAATTCATTTTCTGGCCGATTTTCATCAATTTTTCCAATTTTTCGAAGGGATCACGAATTAACCTTAGTTTTGCTCTACGAGGCTTAGTTAAGGAGATATGGCCATTTTAAGTTTTAATAGGGAATAATTCAATTTCTGGCCGATTTTCATTAATTTTTCGAATTTTTCGAAGTGATCACGAATTAACCTTACTTTTACTCTACGAGGCTTAGTTAAGGAGATATGGCCATTTTAAGTATTCCTAGGGAAAAATACATTTTCTGGCCGATTTTCATCAATTTTACGAATATTTCGAAGTGATCACGAATTAACCTTACTTTTGCTCTACGAGGCTTAGTTAAGGAGATATGGACATTTTAAGTTTTTCTACGGAAAAAATCATTTTCTGGCCAATTTTCATCAATTTTTCGATTCGAAGTGATCACAAATTAACCTTACATTTGCTTTACGAGGCTAAGTTAAGGAGATATGACCATTTTAAATTTTCCTTGGGAAAAATTCATTTTTTGGCCGATTTTCATCAATTTTTCGAATTTTTCGAAGTAATCACGAATTAACATCACTTTTGCTCTACGAGGCTTAGTTAAGGAGATATGGCCATTTTAAGTTTTCCTAGGGAAAAATTCATTTTCTGGCCGATTTCATCAATTTTTCCAATTTTTCGAAGTGATTACGAATTAACCTTACTTTTGCTCTACGAGGCTTAGTTAAGGAGATATGGCCATTATAAGTTTTTCTACGGAAAAAATCATTTTCTGGCCAATTTTCATCAATTTTTCGATTCGAAGTGATCACAAATTAACCTTACATTTGCTTTACGAGGCTAAGTTAAGGAGATATGACCATTTTAAATTTTCCTTGGGAAAAATTCATTTTTTGGCCGATTTTCATCAATTTTTCGAATTTTTCGAAGTATTCACGAATTAACATCACTTTTGCTCTACGAGGCTTAGTTAAGGAGATATGGCCATTTTAAGTTTTCCTAGGAAAAAATTCATTTTCTGGCCGATTTCATCAATTATTCCAATTTTTCGAAGTGATCACGATTTAACCTTACTTTTGCTCTACGAGGCTTAGTTAAGGAGATATGGCTATTTTAAGTTTTCCTAGGGAAAAATTCATTTTTTGGCCAATTTTCATCAATTTTACCAATTTTTCGAAGTGATCACGAATTAACCTTACTTTTGCTCTACGAGGCTTAGTTAAGGAGATATGGCCATTTAAAGTTTTCCTACGGAAAAATTCATTTTCTGGCCGATTTTCATCAATTTTTCGAAGTGATCACGAATTAACCTTACTTTTGCTCTACGAGGCTTAGTTAAGGAGATATGGCCATTTTAAGTTTTCCTAGGGAAAAATTCATTTTCTGGACGACTTTCATCAATTTTTCAAATTTTTCGAAGTGATTACGAATTAACCTTACTTTTGCTCTACGAGGCTTAATTAAGGAGATATGGTCATTTTAAGTTTTCCTAGGGAAAAATTAATTTTCTTGCCGATTGTCATCAATTTTTCCAAGTGATCACGAATTAACCTTACTTTTGGTCTACGAGGCTTAGTTAAGGAGATATGGCCAATTAAAGTTTTGCTAGGGATAAATTCATTTTCTGGCCGATTTTCATCAATTTTCCAATTTTTTGAAGTGATCACTTAATAACCTTACTTTTGCTCTACGAGGCTTAGTTAAGGAGATATGGCCATTTTAAGTTTTCCTACGGAAAATCTCCTTTTCTGGCCGATTTTCATCAATTATTCCAATTTTTCGAAGTGATCACGAATTACCCTTACTTTTGCTCTGCGAGGCTTAGTTAAGGAGATATGGCCATTTTAAATTTTCCTACGGAAAAATTCCTTTTCTGGCCGATTTTCATCAATTATTTCAATTTTTCGAAGTGATCACGATTTAACCTTACTTTTGCTCTACGAGGCTTAGTTAAGGAGATATGGCTATTTTAAGTTTTCCTAGGGAAAAATTCATTTTTTGGCCGATTTTCATCAATTTTTCGAAGTGATCACGAATTAACCTTACTTTTGCTCTACGAGGCTTAGTTAAGGAGATATGGCCATTTTAAGTTTTCCTAGGGAAAAAATCATTTTCTGGCCGATTTTAATCAATTTTTCCAATTTTTCGAAGTGATCACGAATTAACCTTACTTTTGCTCTACGAGGCTTAGTTAAGGAGATATGGCCATTTTAAGTTTTCCTAGGGAAAAATTCATTTTCTGGCCGATTTTCATCAATTTTTCCAATTTTTCGAAGTGATCACGAATTAACCTTACTTTTGCTCTACGAGGCTTAGTTAAGGAGATATGGCCATTTTAAGTTTTCCTAGGGAAAAATTCCTTTTCTGGCCGATTTTCATCAATTTTTCCAATTTTTCGAAGTGATCACTTAATAACCTTACTTTTGCTCTACGAGGCTTAGTTAAGGAGATATGGCCATTTTAAGTCTTCCTAGGGAAAAATTCATTTTCTGGCCGATTTTCATCAATTTTTTGAATTTTTCGAATGGATCACGAATTAACCTTACTTTTGCTCTACGAGGCTTAGTTAAGGAGATATTGCCATTTTAAG
>NC_081556.1:118357458-118413019 GCF_963082655.1 Stomoxys calcitrans
TCGAAGTGATCACGAAATAACCTTACTTTTGCTCTACGAGGCTTAGTTAAGGAGTTATGTCCATTTTAACTTTTCCTTGGGAAAATCCATTTTCTGGCCGATTTTCATCAATGTTTGAAATTTTTCGAAGTGATCACGAATTAACCTTAGTTTTGCTCTACGAGGCTTAGTTAAGGAGATATGGCCATTTTAAGTTTTCCTAGAGAAAAATTCATTTTCTGGCCGATTTTCATCAATTTTTCGAAGTGATCACGAATTAACCTTACTTTTGCTCTACGAGGCTTAGTTAAGGAGTTATGTCCATTTTAACTTTTCCTTGGGAAAAATCCATTTTGTGGCCGATTTTCTTCAATTTTTCCAATTTTTCGAAGTGATCACGAATTAACCTTACTTTTGCTCTACGAGGCTTAGTTAAGGAGATATGGCCATTTTAAGTTTTCCTAGGAAAAAATTCATTTTCTGACCGATTTTCATCAATTTTTCGAAGTGATTACCAATTAACCTTACTTTTGCTCTACGAGGCTTAGTTAAGGAGATATGGCCATTTTAAGTTTTCCTAGGGAAAATTCATTTTCTGGCCGATTTTCAATTATTTTTCCAAGTGATCACGAATTAACCTTACTACTGCTCTACGAGGCTTAGTTAAGGAGATATGGCCATTTTAAGTTTTCCAAGGGAAAAATTCATTTTCTGGCCGATTTTCATCACTTTTTCGAAGTGATCACGAATTAACCTTACTTTTGCTCTACGAGGCTTAGTTAAGGAGATATATCCATTTTAACTTTTCCTTGGGAAAAATTCAATTTCTGGCCGATTTTCATCAATTTTTCGAATTTTTTGAAGTGATCACGAATTAACCTTACTTTTGCTCTACGAGGCTTAGTTAAGGAGATATATCCATTTAACTTTTCCTTTGGAAAAATTCAATTTCTGGCCGATTTTCATCAATTTTTCGAATTTTTCGAAGTGATCACGAATTAACGTTACTTTTGCTCTACGAGGCTTAGTTAAGGAAATATGGCCATTTTAAGTTTTCCTTGGGAAAAATTCAATTGCTGGCCGATTTTCATCAATTTTTCGAATTTTTCGAAGTGATCACGAATTAACCTTACTTTTGATCTACGAGGCTTAGTTAAGTAGATATGGCCATTTTAACTTTTCCTGTAGAAAAAATCATTTTCTGGCCGATTTTCATAATTTTTCCCAATTTTTCGAAGTAATCACGAATTAAGGAGATATGGCCAATTTAAGTTTTCCTAGGGAAAAATTCATTTTCTGGCCGATTTTCATCAATTTATCGAAGTGATCCCGATTAACCTTTCTTTTGCTCTACGAGGCTTAGTTAAGGAGAAATGGCCATTTAAAGTTTTCCTAGGGAAAAATTCATTTTCTGGCCGATTTTCATCAATTTTACGAAGTGATCACGAATTAACCCTAATTTTGCTCTACGAGGCTTAGTTAAGGAGATATGGCCCTTTTAAGTTTTCCTGAGGAAAAAAAATCATTTTCTGGCCGATTTTCATCAATTTTTCCAATTTTTCGAAGTGATCACGAATTAAGCGAAGTTTTGCTCTACGAGGCTTAGTTAAGGAGATATGGCCATTTTAAGTTTTCCTAGAGAAAAATTCATTTTCTGGCCGATTTTCATCAATGTTTCGAAGTGATCACGAATTAACCTTACTTTTGCTCTACGAGGCTTAGTTAAGGAGTTATGTCCATTTTAAGTTTTCCTGGGGAAAAATCCATTTTGTGGCCGATTTTCTTCAATTTTTCCAATTTTTCGAAGTGATCACGAATTAACCTTAGTTTTGCTCTACGAGGCTTAGTTAAGGAGATATGGCCATTTTAAGTTTTCCTAGGAAAAAATTAATTTTCTGACCGATTTTCATCAATTTTTCGAAGTGATTACCAATTAACCTTACTTTTGCTCTACGAGGCTTAGTTAAGGAGATATGGCCATTTTAAGTTTTCCTAGGGAAAAATTCATTTTCTGGCCGATTTTCATCAATTTTTCGAATTTTTCGAAGTGATCACGAATTAAGCGAAGTTTTGCTCTACGAGGCTTAGTTAAGGAGATATGGCTATTTTAAGTTTTCCTGAGGAAAAAAATCATTTTCTGGCCGATTTTCATCAACTTTTCGATGTGATCACGAATTAACCTTACTTTTGGTCTACGAGGCTTAGTTAAGGAGATGTGTCCATTTTAACTTTTCCTAGGGAAAAATTCATTTTCTGGCCGATTTTCATCATCTTTACGAATTTTTCGAAGTGATCACGAATTGACCTTTTTTTTGCTCTACGAAGCTTAATTAAGGAGATATAGCCATTTTAAGCTTTCCTAGGGAAAATTTCATTTTCTGACCGATTTTCATCAATTTTTCGAATTTTTCGAAGTGATCACCAATTAACCTTACTTTTGCGCTACGAGGCTTAGTTAAGGAGATATGGCCATTTTAAGTTTTCCTAGGGAAAAATTCATTTTCAAGACGATTTTCATCAATTTTTCGAAGTGATCACGAATTAACCCAACTTTCGCTCTACGAGGCTTAGTTAAGGAGATATGGCCCTTTTAAGTTTTCCTAGGGAAAAATTAATTTTTTGGCCGATTTTCATCAATTTTTCCACTTTTTCGAAGTGATCACGAATTAACCTTACTTTTGCTCTACGAGGCTTAGTTAAGGAGATATGGCCATTTTAAGTTTTCCTAGGGAAAAATTCATTTTCTGGCCGATTTTCATCACTTTTTCCAATTTTTCGAAGTGATCACGAATTAACCTTACTTTTGCTCTACGAGGCTTAAGCTTAGTTAAGGAGATATGGCCATTTTAAGTTTTCCTAGGGAAAAATTAATTTTCTGGCCGATTTTCATCAATTTTCCGATTTTTTCGAAGACATCACGAATTAACCTTACTTTTGCTCTACGAGGCTTAGTTAAGGAGATATGGCCATTTTAAGTTTTGCTAAAGAAAATTTCATTTTCTGGCCGATTTTCATCATTTTTTCCAATTTTTCGAAGTGATCACGAATTAACCTTACTTTTGCTCTACGAGGCTTAGTTAAGGAGATATGGCAATTTTAAACTTTGCTAGGAACAAATTTATTTTTTTACCGATTTTCATCAATTTTTTGAATTTGTGGAAGTGATCACGAATTAGACTTACTTTGGCTCTACGAGGCTTAGTTAAGGAGATATGGCCATTTTAAGTTTTCCTAGGGAAAAAAATCATTTTCTGGACGATTTTCATCATTTTTTTGAATTTTTGGAAGTAATCACGAATTTTCATCATTTTTTTTTTTTAATTTTGAGAGTTATCATGATTTTACCCTTCTTTTGCTTTACAAGGGTTTTTTAAGGAGTTATAAGGCTAAGTTTAGGAAATATAGTTATTTCAGTTTCTAACCATGATTTCGGATTTTTTAATTAACAGGTGATTTAGTTAATCTTTGGTACATATCATGGGACAAAAGATATTTTGAAATAGTCCAAAGCATAGGATCGATGGGCACACATATTCTTTAATGCATGTTATTAGCGCCTTAAATTCTGTGGAATTTTGGAATCAGCACCTGTTTCTCCTATTTCCTAGAAGATTAAAGTGATGCAAATTAATTTTTGAACACTACCATTAAGATTGCACTAGGGAACAGGTACTTGGACTAGCTGATGTATTCAACTACCTGATTAAGGTATAAAACCACATAAGACATCATCCAAGTGTTAACACATGTCATTTAGACTTACAGAAAGCATCATCTGGGTGGAATCATCTCTCCGCTTGCACTGGTTGTACTCAAGAAAATGGAAAATCTAAGAACTTTGGATAATGTTAAACCAGAACATCTTTTTTGCTGTAATTATCGGGACCAAAAATTACTTTCGCCAACTCTTTGTCGCACTGATGAGATGGAAGATGAATCCATTATGGAAAATGTTGAAGAAAAACAAATCATCTACAATGGAAAGTGTAAGGAAAGGGACATAATTTTCAACAGTACCTATGAGGAATTAGACAGCAATTATGCCATAAAAGAAGCTGAGCTAATGCAAAATGTGACTAAAATTGATCAACACCAGTTTTACCAAAAGAATCTCATCACAAGTAGACCTTTGGATTTCAGGGAGCCACAACAAATAGCTGTGATGCCGTCTATGCCAAACGCAGGTGGTAGCCTTAAACAAATCTCGCCCATAAAATCCTTAAACCCTTATAGGCAATGCAAGCCTTGGAAGCCTGAGACCCAAATTTCCAATATCTATGAGCCCATGAGCCCAGTGAAGCTCAATGCCACTGCTTCAAAATTAAATATCTATCAACCTATGACCCCAGTAAAAATGAAATCAACTATGGTAACTTCAAATTCTCCACCACGCCTTAACGAATATACCTTACCAATGAAGTTAAAATTGAAGAAATCAAATGAGTCACCTAAACAACAACGCTATCTATCACACTCTAGGACTTATGAAGAAATTCCATCTTTGCATATAAAATCGAATGACTTGACCTCGTACGATGAACCCTTGGAGCTCATGCAGTCGACACATCTACCAAGCGAACCTACAACCCCAAATTCTGTTGCGGGAATTTATGTGGAAATGATTCCGCAAAGGGTGGAAAAAGAAAATTCAAAATTGTTCAAAGATTCTTTGGAGGAAGCCTCGGAGACTTCCAACTCATCTTCGTCCTCATTGTCTTCTTCGGGGATATATGAACAAATTTCTCCTATAAAATTTAAACAAAAATCTTATCATTCTGGTGCAAAACCTTTAAACTATGAACATTCCTATGCCGAACCTTTGTTTGTGGAGAAATTCAAAGAAGACGCTTCTATAACAGCAGAAGCATATGAAAAATTATCTCCTGTAAAATCTAAATTAGCTGCCTCCCGTTCTTTATTCCCTATAAAGAAGAATGACAACATCAAACTTTCAATATCTCCGAAAGGTGATTCGCTTTCCTCCAATTCCTATGAAGAACCACAAAATGTTATGGAATTCTCAAACTCCACTCATATAAAAGATTTAAGTTGCATATCCCTGTCCAGAACTTATGAAGAGATTCCCTCGTTTGTGGCACCTTCAACTGCTGCCACACCTTATGATAGTTTTGAGGAATCCAGTGTGGAAGTGGTCAAGAAGAAATCTCTTAAAAGTTGTTTTCTAAGCTTGGTTCGACGTAAATCCCACAATAGCCCGGTGTGGTGTAAAAGTAATTCTTGGATGAGAATAACAGCAGTTTGAGTCAAGATGACCCAAACCAAGATGACTAAACCTTCATGGAAGTAATTTTTTTGAAAACAATGGACACTTTATACATAAGAAATAGTTAGTAATTAAGACTATATCAATAAAATTGATTAAAATTTTAAGATAAATAAAACAACCAAAAGCGTGCTAAGTTCAGCCGGGCAGAATCTTCGGAACCCACCATCATGAGGGTTCAAGTTGTTGAAAGTCATAGCAGAACACTATATGCAAAATTTCAGCCAAATCGGACAACAATTTCGACTTGTATGGGCTCAAGAAGTCAAATCGGGAGATCGGTTTATATGGGAGCTATATAAGGTTATAGACCGATTTGGACCGTATTTGGCACAGTTGTTGGAAGTTACAACAGAACACTACATGCAAAATTTCAGCCAAATCGGACAACAAATGCGGCTTCCAGGGGCGCAATATGGGTGCCAGAGACGTATCCTGAAATGATTTTTTCAAAGGGAGAAATTCTATGAAATGTCCTTAAAACGGAAATTATCTACAGAAAAATTAAAAAAAAAAAATCCATAGGAAATGAGATTTTTGAAATTTTTTCTAAGGAGCCTTTTTTGAGCCTTTTAAAAATTTTTTTTAATGACATGTTGGTTCAGACTACTTGTTGTCTTGGCGGAGGCGGAGCGATGAGAACCACGCCCACTAGGGCACTGGAGACTATTCTGGATATCCTACCCATTGACATACAGATTAAGTGTGAGGCAGCCACTATGGCTATGAGACTTAAGGCAATGGGGATAATGAATTGAGGATGCTCCTCATACCATCGCGGTATAATCGAGGCGACGATGGGAAAGGAGAGAGGTTTCCGATCGGATACCTGAGATGAACCTTGAAGTCGAGTGCGAGGCACTGCTGCCATCGGCACAGTCTTGGATTGACGGAACCCTAGTATTGCCATGTGGAAGATCATGTTACACGGATGGATCAAAGCTCGAGGACAGAGTGGGCCTGGGGGTTTACATTGAAAAACCAGGGACTAACATCTGTTTTAGACTGCCTGACCAAAATACGGTCCTGCAGGCGGCGATCCGGGCGATCACGGAATGCGTGAGGTGGTGTGGTGCTAATGCGAGGACGTCGAGTGTGAACATCTTTACCGACAGTAAAATTGCCATAAGGGCAATAACAACCAGGACAGTAAGGTCACAAACAGTCTTGCAGTGTAAGAAGGAGATTAACGTCTTCTCTGAGGATGGGAAAATCCGCATCGTTTGGGTGCCAGTCCATAAGGGAGTAAGGGGAAATGAAAGGACAGACGATTTGGCGCTGAAGGCCAGAGGACTGCCGTCAATAAACTTGGTTAACCCGAAGCCTTTCGGGTCGACGCAGTTCGAGTTAAGGGAGTGGGCGACTAAGGCGCATGCAACATTGTGGAACAGCGAAACGACCGGTAGGACGGCGAAAATCCTATGGGGGGATTCAGAGCGTGAGAAGACAAGGCTATTACTGAAAAGAAGCAAGAGGGATGTCAGTAAAGCTTTTGGTATCATAAGGGGACACATAGGACTACGAGCTCACTTATGTAAAATCGGTGCAGCAAGTGATAGCATGTGTACGGCATGCGGGGAAGATGATGAGACGTTGGAGCATTTCCTTTGTCATTGCCCGGCTTTCGCGTCCAACAGATACCAGTACTTAGGTGGAGACACAATATCAGACATGAACCAACTTAGGGGAGTGGCATTGAAAACAATTAAGAATTTTGTAAGTAGCATGGAATTCCTAACTTAAAATTTTCTTTTAAGAGGTTACTTTATAGTTCTTAGAGCGCACAACACGCCGATTACTGGCTTAGGTGTATGTCCATAGTGGTATGGGGCGGTTTAATATTTGCACCCTCTATTTAACCTAACCTAATGACAAAAGTTCTTGGAAGTTCCCCTGCCACTAACGGAACAGGAGCGGAAGGCGCCGACAGCCCTTTGAGGGTGGGTCATCCAGTTGGATTGGGCTCAAGTGTAGCGGGGAAGGACAGAATTTAAAAGGTATATCATCCGCAGCAGCTAGGAGGAATCATTGTTGTTGTCGTTGTAGCAGTGTGCTGTGTTCTATTTTTCGTCTGCTGGATTCTGTTGAATGTCCAGATCTAGGAACTTTGCGATTAAGATGGGGTGCATTCAGAGGATCTGGGTCTGAGACAAGTGGGTATGGTTGAGAAGTTAAACAGGTGACGGGTGTCGTGTGTTGCCTGGTCACAATCGAGATATACATTCTGCACTTCAGCAGCAATCCTTGCTCTGTAGGAGTTGAGGCGGCTGCATCTGCCGGAACGTAATTGAGCCAGAACTACTCTGGTTAGCCGGGGGAGGTGAATTTCTTCAGGTGCAATGAAAGGCGGTCGCACTTCAAGGACCGCATTCACCTGGTAGCTATTCACCGCATCTGCATCAATGTTTTCGAGGCCCACTTGATACGCCGCTTGATCTAAAGGTTCTCTCTTGTAGCGCAGGACCTCACGTTCTAGATCATGTAGAACTTCCTTAAGGCTTCTGGGCGGGGATATCTATCCACAAGATGATGATTTGGATGGTTTCTGCGATAACAGCCCAAAAGGCATTGCTTAGACAGCATGAAGTTAAGTCTACGCACGGGTAGGATCTTTGTTCCCTTATGGAGGTGTTCCACATGAGAACTGAGGAGACAGCCTTTCGCAGCTCGGAGGGCGGCATTTTGACAGATGTGAATATTATTCCACTGCGTATCACAGAGCTGAAGAGACCTCACTGGCGTTGCATAATTTACCACAGACCGGCCAATTGCTTTATACGTTGTCAACAAGGTTTCATTGTCAGCACCCCAAGTGCTGCAGGCAGGTGACTTAGGGACCTTGTTTCTATATTTGAATTTATTTGTAAGAGCTGTCAAATGTGACACCAAGTATTTTGGGACACTTGACTGCCTTGAATGCCTTCGATAGGTCTAGCTCCTCGAGGACCGTCCTATCACATGGCCTGGGCTGATTGAAGCCACGGCGAATGCAGAACAGTCGTTGTGCTATGCAGTCTTCCAAATCCTTGCTGATGCTCGGCGAAAGGAAATTCTTCTACGAGGCCCGGGAGGAGTAGTTCCTCAAGCGTCTTGGCTACTGGTGATAGTAGAGAGATCGGTCTGTACGACTCCCCCTTACTCGGATCCTTTCCTGGCTTCGGTAGCGGCATCACTCTGCCCAACTTCCAGACATCGGGTACTATAAGAGTAAGGAGGCAAGTGTTCGGTGTCCTGAGAAAGAATGGTTCCACTGCTATCTCAACTGCCACTGGATGCGTAAGGAAACTCATCGCCATAAGATCGAACGAATCTTGTGAGGATGAACTCCTGGCGGGCGGGCACAGAAGACGAAGCTAACGCAACAATTTTCTTCATCCGTCGTTAAGCACTGAAGATTCAGTTGTAGCCAGCCTTACAGTATATTAGTCTCATTACTGGCTGGCTTCCCTATATATGGCACACGATTTAGAGATGCCGCCTTCAAATCTTAAGTTGCTGGTTGCAGCCGCTTCTGCAGGGAAGAAGAGTCTTATTGTAGGAAGTGATCCTAATGCACATCGCCGGATATGTGGAAGTTCGGATGTCATCGAAAGAGGTGAGCTGCTTATTAAATATATTACAATCTGCAATATGCGCATTTGCGCTAGGGGCCTTGAAATCCGATCTGAATACATGGCATAGTACCTCACAAATGTTGCCAGCATTAGGAGGGGAAACCACCGCTGAAAAATTTTCTAATGGTCTCGCCAGGATTCGAACCCAGATGTTCAGCGTCATTGGCGGACATGCTAACCTCTGCGCTACGTTGGCCCGCTGTTATTCGAACCAAAAATGGTCTAGATACATTTGGATGTAGCTGCCATATTGACCGATCTGCCGATAAAGGGTCTTAAGACTATAACAAGCGCATTTATTAAACCGTACGTTGTATCAGAACTCTTAACATCTGTCTCGTACAGATCGGGCTAGATTTAGATATAGCTGCCATATAGAACGATGTTCAGCTTTTTTCCGATTTTGCTGAGATTTGTTGTTGTCATTTGCACTAGGGGCCTGGATATCCAAACCGGATATGGTGTATATCGGACCATTTGTACATATAGCTGCCATAAAGACCGATATGCCGGTTAATGGTCTTAAGCCTGTAATAGGCGCATTAATTATCCGATTTTGCTGAAATTCAGAACAATGAGTTTTATTAGGCCAATCAATATGCAATTTAGATCAGAAACTATTTTAATATAGCTGTCATATCGACCGATCTGCCGATTTTGGGTCTTAGGCCTATAACAGGCGCATTTACTACCCGACTACGCCGAAATTTAGAATATTAAGTTGTATCAAGACTCCCGACATCCAACCCAAATATGGTCCAGGTCTCGGCACCTAAACCACATATGTTTAAGATCGGACTATATTTGATATTAATATAGATATAGTAGTGTTCTAATAAATTTTGGTAATACACATATACATGGTGGTGGGTAACAGAAGTTACAAACGGAATGAAGTATACAAAGAAGTTACAAACGGAATGAAGTATAAAATTATCTAGAACTGGTAAAAACGCATTAAGTTCGGTTGTGCCGAACTTAATGCGTTTTTACCAGTTCTAGATAATTTTATACTTCATTCCGTTTGTAACTTCTCGAAATATTCGTCTAAGACCCCATAAAGTATCTGAGTCGACCAAGCCATGTCCGTCCGTCGGACTGTCGAAATCACGATAGCGGTCGAACGCGTAATACTAACCACTTGAAATTTTGCACAGATACTAAGTATTGATGTATGTGGATTGCAAATGGGTCATATCGGTTCAGATTTAGATATAGTTTCGATATTAACCGATCTCCTGATTTCACTTCTTAAGCCCCTGGAAGCAGCAATTTTTGTACGTTTTCGCTAAAATTTGTCACGTAGTGTTCTATTAAGACTTCCGCTTAGCACAGTCCGAACCGTTGTATAACCTGATATAGCTCCCATATAAACCGATCTCCCGATTTGAATTCTTAAACCCTTACAAGGCGATATTTTTGCCCGATTTGATTGAAATTTTGCATGTAGTGTTCTGTTACGTCTTTCAACAACCAAGTATGATTAAAATCGGTTTATAACCTGATATTGCTCCCATATAAACCGATCCCCGATTCGACTCTTTGAGCCTTCACAAATCGCAATTTTTGTCCGATTTGGCTGAAATTATGCATGTGGTGTTCCGTTAAGGCTTCCAGTGCCAAGTAAAGTTTACATCGGTCTTTAATCTTATATAGCTCCCATATAACCCGATCTCCCGATTTGACTTCTTGAGAGCTTACAAGCCGTAATTTTTGACCGATGTAAATCGTACTTGGCACAGCTGAAATCTTAACGGAACACGATATGTTAAATTTCAGCCAAATCGGACAAAAATTGCGGCTTGTAGAGGCTTAAGAAATGAAATCAGAAGATCGGTTTATATGGGAACTATATCCAAATCAGGGAAGACTACCTCTACCTCCCAATATTTTTCATTCTAGCCCCACATTAACATTGGGTGGTCCCCCAAACACAAAGCCCCGAAAATGTATCAGCAAAGTGCTCTATTCTTATACATTTGAAACCCATATGGCCATTGGCCTCAAAATTGGATATAAAATTCGTTTTCTAATCTCAAATACGATTCACTTAAACCCCTTATTGAAAAAGCCAGCAAATATGTCCGGTTTGGGGTATGAGCCCTAAAAACTATGTCTTGGTGAGCAAATACGTCCTACTTGGGGGTTTTTATGGTGGTCCCCTAGACATTTGGTCCCCAATGTTGATGTTAGATTCATGGTGTACTCCCAAATACTCTTCATTTGAGCTCCATTTTTCTTTAGTAGGCAAACATGACCCATTTGGGGAGTGTTTTGGGTGATGGGGCGGCCACTCAGTGATTTGGGTTTGAAAATATATATCAGATTCGTGTTCTACTCTGAAATACCTCTTATTTGAGCCTCATATTGCAATAGTCAGCAAATACGTCCTATTTGGGTGGTGTTATGAGGGGTGGGGTGGCCCCATAGACACTTTTCTCGAACATTGATTTCAGATTCGTGCTTTACTTCCAAAGAACTTTCATTTGAGTCCTATATTGCTATGGTCGTACATTTGTCTTCTTTGGGGTATGTTCTCGGGAATAGGCGGCCCCCCGAATACTTGGACCCCACATATGGATATCAGACTCGTATTTTACACTCAAATACCTTTTATTTAAGCTCCATATTCCCATGGTCAGTAAATAAGTCCTGTTTGGGGGGTGTTTTGGGGAAAGGGTGGACCCCCAGAAACTTTGTCCCAAATTTGGATATCAGATTCGTATTCTACTCGCAAATATCGTTCATTTGAGTCCCATATTGCCATGGTCGTTAAAAATGTCCGATTTAGGGGTGTTTTGGGGGTTAGGGTGGTCCCCCTAGTACTTGGTTCGACAATATTTTCCAATCTGAAATACCTTTCATTTGAGTCCGATATTGTCGTGATTGGTGTATCTATATATTTGGTAGGTTTTGGGTAGGGGCGCCTCCCCCCCTAGGTACCCCATCCGAAATTTGGATACCAAATTTTTGTTTGTAGGTTACTATAAGAGAACACACACAATTTCGCTTAAATCGCGCAACCCATCTCGGAGATCTGGCGTTTCTGAAAATTTGGGTAAGGGGGAGGGACCGCTCCCCCTTCAGATATCAAAAAAAGCATTACCCTATTTTCACCACGGGATCATTATGCACCAACTGTGAAAATTTCAAGAAAATCAGTTCAGCCGTTTCTGAGTCTATAAAGAACACACAAACAAACCTACAAACAAAGACAATTTGATTTTATACCCTCCACCATAGGATGGGGATATACAAATTTCGTCATTCTGTTTGTAACTCCTCAAAATATTCGTCTAAGACCCCATAAAGTATATATATTCTTGATAGTCATGACATTTTAAGTCGAACTAGCCATGTCCGTCCGTCCGTCTGTCTGTCCGTCCGTCTGTTCATCGAAAGCACGCTAACTTAAGCTAAAGAGTAAAGCTAGCCGCTTGAAATTTTGCACAAATACTTTTTATAGGTGTAGGTCGGTTGGGATTGCAAATGGGCTATATCGGTCAACGTTTTGATATAGCTGCCATATAAACCGATCTGGGATCTTGACTTCTTGAGCCGGCAGAGGGCACAATTCTTATCTGATTTGACTGAAAGTTTGCATGAATGGTTTTATTATGACTTCCAATAACTGTGCTGAGTATTGTTCAAATCGGTCCATAACCTGATATAGCTGCCATATAAACCAATCTGGGGTCTTGACTTCTTAAGCCACTAGAGGACGCAATTATTATCCGATTTGGATGAAATTTTACATGAGGTGTTTTGTTATGACTTTCAACAACTGTGCTAAGAAGAGTTCAAATCGGTCCATAACCTGATATAGCTGCCATATAAACCGATCTGGGGTCTTGACTTCTCGAGCGTCTAGAGGACGCAATTATTATCCGATTTGGATGAAATTTTACATGAAGTGTTTTGTTATGACTTTCAACAACTGTGCTAAGAATAGTTCAAATCGGTCCATAACCTGATATAGCTGCCATATAAACCGATCTGGGGTCTTGACTTCTTGAGCCTCTAGAGGGCGCAATCAGCTGAAATTTTGCATGACATGTTTTGTTTTAACTTTCAACAACTGTGCTAAGAAAAGTACAAATCGGCCCATAACCTGATATAGCTGCCATATAAACCGATCTGGGGTCTTGACTTCTTGAGCGTCTGGAGGACGCAATTATTATCCGATTTAGCTGAAATTTTGTACAACGGCTCCTCTCATGACTTTTAACATACACGTCGAAAATGGGATGAATCGGTTTATAGCCTAATGGAGCTCCCCCTAAAATGCGCAATGCTTACTAGATTTGGCTGAAATTTTTCACAATTACTCCTACTATGGTCGCCAATATTCAGTTAAATTATGGTCCGAAATGAACAATAACTTGATATTGTTCCAATAACAAAGCAATTATTTTCTATTATCACTTGTTTGCCTAAAAAGAAATGCAGTGGCAAAAGGTCGATAAATGTGATCCATGGTGGAGGGTATATGAGAATAGGCACGACCGAACTTAGCACGCTTTTACTTGTTATAATATATAAGATAGGGTCTTAGGTTCATATTTCGAGGTGTTACAAAGGGAATGACTAGTTTGGTATACCCCCTTCCTATGGTGGTGGGTATAAGAATACGAATTTTATCGGTTTCAGATGTTAAATCGGGAGTTTAGTTTAAATGGCGCCTATATCAAAATATGACCCAAGTTTGATCAGTTGCTGTATATATCATTTTTTTTTTTTAAATTTCAGCAAAATCGGTCATTAGGTACGCCCTTAGTCCATATTTAAGTAAATCCTTGTAAACATTTCCTATTAAATCTAATGCTGGTGCATATCTTGCAACAAAGTCTACCTTAAAAAAAAACCTTACATTCCCTTAGTTTTTAACTGTACCAACCTTGGGCAGTGCTTCTAACGCAGAA
Organism: Stomoxys calcitrans; assembly: GCF_963082655.1. Taxonomy (NCBI): domain Eukaryota; kingdom Metazoa; phylum Arthropoda; class Insecta; order Diptera; family Muscidae; genus Stomoxys; species Stomoxys calcitrans. The sequence goes on from NC_081556.1 coordinate 118,371,258, forward strand.
ATATTAAATTTAACAATCCATATGTGGATGACAAAAACACCATCCTATAGTCACCCATGCCAAAGGGAAGATTTCTGTTTCTCATACTAATTACCTATTTTACTATATTCCCTCATAAAGATAATTTCACTTCTACTGGGGCGTTATTAACAACTATCGTTTAATTCCTGGAAAAAAATGTAAAAATTTTATGGCACGCGTAGAAATCCCAGCCAATGTGCGGACGTGGATTTTACACAGAAAATTTTCCATATCAACTAAAATTTTTATTAGGGGTACAGGTAATAGCATATGGCCTACTAAATCGCAACAAGCCATCAAGAGCAGGTAGGTGAAACGATGAGACAGGAAAATTTTAACCTTTACTAGGCATTGCATTATCGCGTACCTGCTGCCTTTGGATGTATATAAATCGCCCTCACCTGGCCCCTTGTGTGTCATTTCTTGTATTTCCGTCAAACGATAAGCATAGCGTACAAATATTTCAAAATGGTTTGCATAAATTCGGATAGATTTTCAAAAAGCGATTTGTATCTCTTCATTGAGAGTATAGAGAAAATCAATGAAATTAGGCGCCAGAAAAAGGAGCGCATGCTCCAATATAGAGCCCAGTATTTGGCTGAGACTTTGAGATATCTCGATCAACAATATCCTGCTAGCAGTTCTTCGACACTCTGCTCCACCGATGAGCCTGAGGAGGAGTCAATGCTGGAAAATGTCGAGGAGAAAGGAATTGCCTATTATGCCTCAAACGATATAGTCTACGATGGCACCTATGACAATAATGATGGCAACAACAGCACGAATCTGATGCAAAATGAATACTGTCGCATTGACAATGATGAGAACAGCTATGTGGAAAACTATGGCCGGTGGCCCTCGGAATTGAACAACAAAAACTGTTTGGCCTCCACCAAGATCTCCTGCACATCAATGTCTGGCATATATGAACAAATACCAGATGCTATAAACTCAATATCCTCGTATATGGAACCCTTGGAGTGCATTCAATCCACCAAAATCTCCAGAGCACGGGCAGAAATCCCTTCACATTATGTAGACGAAACAAATTTGTCATCAACCGTATCTTCGGTCTCTTATGATGAGTCTTCAGCCCTGATCGGCAAGAAAGGCTTTCTCAAGCGATGTTTGCTGGGTTTGGTATGCAAAAAATATCGCAGCAAATCCATTTCTAGCAATGCCAAACAATGGTGCAAAAGTCGTTCTTGGATGAAGATAACCGCCGTTTAAGCAAAGTCGCTGGGAAAGGAGCGGGATGTCTAAAGGGAATTGATTTCCTACAGAATTTATGTTTCTTGTATTGTAAATAGTTGACTAAAGCTAAGCTTGTAAATAATTTTTAATTTGAGGAGTATCAATAAAATTGATGAAAATTTTAAGACGAAATGTCTGAGTCATGTTCTTTTTTAGAAAATTTCTTTTATTTTAAATTTCATTGAAGACTGTGGAAAGGTCGGTCGGTTGATAGTGCTATTCATGATGTGTGGCAGCCTTCTTGGGCATAAAAGGGGCTTTTAAGTGTCCATACATAGCGCTCTGGTGGACAGAAAGGTCCCCCTTCTTTGATAAATTGGTTTGATACGATGCTGAAAGACCGCATTATTAACGCAACACTGGCAGAGGGCTTGATAAGGAAGTTTGTAATCAGAGGAACTCCGCAAGGAGGATTTTTTTTTCCTCTGTTGTGGCTTTTGATGATCAATGGGTTTCTTAGTTATTTCGAGAGGGAGAGGGTAAGGATCGTTGACGACGTCGTGGTCATGATTGGTGGCCCTTTCCTCTCTACTATTACGGACCACATTAAGGGAACTTTGAGGAACCCTTAAGAGATGGCCCGGATGTGCGAGGGCCATCTGTTTTGGTATAAATCCCAGAGAGACTGAACAGCTCGTTTTCATCAGGAGGAGGAACCTGGTCGTTTTTAAGCCACCTGTCCTGGATGGGGCGGAGCTACCACTCTCTTCAGAGGCCAAGTACTTGAACATGATTTTTGACCAGAAACTAGAAGAAACCAGAAGAAGAACGTTTCCTGTGGCATTGCCCGGCCTTCGCGTCTAACAGATACCAGTACCGATTGTTAAGGACTGCGTTTTACTCGACTATGAACCGACTGAGTGGCTGGAGGTTAGGTTGGGTTTTATCCCAAAAGCGAGATAACCGAGCCATTCTCTGCCCAAGGACTACAGGCCAATAAGCCTCTCATCCTTCCTTTTGAAGATTTTGGAGCGACTAATTGACATATTTATTATGGACAGTCTCGAGCCTTCACTGGTATGTGGCTATCAGCAGGCGTACACTAAAGGTGTTGATGCTGTACTTCATAATGTGGTTGGCTAAATGGAGGAAAATTTGGGTGTGGGCGACGTAACTTTGGCAGCCTACTTGGACATAAAAGGGGCTTTTGATAGCATGTAGTTGGAGTCCATACATAGCGCTCTGGTGGACACTAAGGTTCCCCCGCTTTTAGTAAATTGGGTTGATACAATGCTAAAAGGCCAGATTATCAACGCATCACTGACAGAGGGCTCGGTGGGGTGGAGCTATCACCCTCTTCTGAGGCCAAGTACTTGGGCATGATTCTTGACCAGTAACTAAATTGAAGAAGAAACGTCAAAGAAAGGGTCAAAAGGGGATTGAATGCGCTCTACTCCTCTAGAAACTCGATAGGAAGGAGTTGGGGCCTAAAGCCGGGGACAGTGCGCTGTATGTTTACGGCAATCGTTCGGCCAATTTTCACCAATGGTTATCTGGTGTGGCACAAATCTGTGGACAATTGTGCCCATCGCAGCATGATCGAGAAGGTATAGGGAAAGCTGCAGAGCTAATCCCTAGGGCAAACAGAAGTGTCCGGAGAGAGGCGCTGAATGTCATTCTCGATCTTATACCTCTGCAACTATATGTTGAGTGTGAAGGGAAAAGGATCGCCATAAGACTGAGGGAGTTATGTTCATGGCACCTCTCTGACTTAGGCCATTCTTCTGTTTTGCGGGGGGTTGTTGATAGGTTAAAAGTCGTTGCCCGCAAAAGGGGTCTCTGGGTTAGGGGCACCCTGCCAATTCTGGAACGCTTTTTATACATGGATGGGGTCACTGGAGCAGAAGTATTCATTGAAATCCTTGTAATCAGGGAATATCATAGACGTGTAGACGGGCGCAGCAACTTTCAGGCGGAGGTCTTCGCGATTCTGAAGGCATTGGAGACGATATTGATGCGCCCTTCCCGGAGATCGTCTGTATACACGGATGGATCTAAAATTGATGGGGGCACTGAAGCAGGAGGCCACCGTAGCGCAGAGGTTAGCATGTCCGCCTATGACGCTGAACGCCTGGGTTCGAATTCTGGCGAGACCATCAGAAAAAATTTTCAGCGGTGGTTTTTCCCTCCTAATGCTGGCAACATTTGTGAGGTACTATACCATGTAAAACTTCTCTCCAAAGAGGTGTTGCACTGCGGCACGCCGTTCGGACTCGGCTATAAAAAGGAGGCCTCTTATCATTGAGCTTAAGCTTGAATCGGACTGCAGGTATGTGAGAAGTTTGCGCTGTTCCTTAGTGGAATGTTCATGGGCAAAATTTGCATTCACTGAAGCAGGAATCTTCATTGAATTTCTTGAAAGTGAAGTTGGGGCACCCCGCCTTTCAGGCAGAGGTCTTCGCAATCCTGAAGACATTGGAGATGATGTTGACGCGCCCTTCCCGGAGACCCTCTGAATACACGGATGGGACGAAATTACATGGGGGCACTGAAGCATGAGTCTTCATTAAATTCCTTTAAATCGGGATTGGGGGCACCCGCCATTTTCGGGAAGTTCTTTATATATGAATGGGGTCACTGGAGCAGGAGTATTCATTGAATTCCTTGTAATCAGGGAATTTCGTAGACCTGTAAACGGGCTCAGCGACTTTGAGGCGGATGTCTTCGCGATCCCAAAGGCATTGGAGACGATGTTGATGCGCCCTTCCAAGGGATCCTCTGTATACACGGATGAATCGAAATTGGGTGGGGGCACTGAAGCAGGGGTCTTCATTGAATTCCTTGAAATTTTCGGGAAGCTCTTAATATATAAATGGGGTCACTGGAGCAGGAGTATTCATTGAATTCCTTGTAATCAGGGAATTTCGTAGACCTGTAAACGGGCGCAGCGACTTTCAGGCGGAGATCTTCGCGATGCTAAGGCCATTAGAGACGATGTTGATGCGCCCTTCCCGGGGATCCTCTGTATACACGGATGGGTCTAAACTAGATAGAGGCACTGAAGCAGGAGTTTTCATTGAATTCCTTGAAATTTGGAAATCTTATAGACTTCTGGACGGGTGCAGCGGATGTCTTTGCGATCTTGAAGGCAGTGGAGTCGATGTTGATGCGGAAGCGGCTGCCCCATCAGACTGTCACGATATACGTGGACAGTCAGTGGACGCTGAAAGCTCTGGCGCCGGGCCGCGTGATGTTAAAACTGCAAAAATGCAAACAGCTTCTTCGAACAATGGGAAAGGCTTTCAGGCTCTGCGCTGGGAACCAGGCCATCAAGGTGTGGCGGGGAACGAAGCGGCGGACGAGCTGGCCAGGAATGGATCGCTGATTGCCCCATATCTTGCTATAGAAACTGTGAGGCCTCCACTGTGCGAGCTTCTTGTAGGGTGAACGTCTTCTTCGATGATTGCGCAAATATGGCGAGAGCTGGTGCTGTAGGCCATAGGGTGTCAAAGGCCCTGTAGCTGAGTACTTTGCAAAACAGGACATCGCTTATCCAAGGGCTGAGAAAGCATGACTTAGCACTTCTAATAGGAGCCCTAACTGGTCATGGCAGCGTCAAATCTTTGACGTTGCACTGGATGTAGGGAGAGGCAGACTTCTGTAAGATGTGTGAGAGCGAAGAGGAGTTGAAGACGGTCGAGCACCGCAATTGCAAGGATATGACATAGGATAGTGGGTGAACACCTCCCTTGTCATTCTGTAGTTCTGTAGAGGCTTGAATTGGCTTACTCTGGACGGTGAGTTTTTATATCCACCACCTATGGACCATATCTTGATATAGCCCCCCCTATGGACCGTTCTAGCGATTTTAGGTCTAAGGCCCATTAAAGCCATATTTATTTTTCGATTTCGCTGAATTTTGCGCAGTGCTCTATGTTAGGCTTTTCGACATCCTTGCCCTATATGGTTCCGATGTATACCACATGTGCCCAACACTGTCCTCCAAGGTGAAAACAATGGACCTAAGGTCTCCGAGTGAAACGGCTAATAAACGAGATTGCTAGTCGTTTGCCCCCCAACCTAACCTAACCAAGGTAATACTGAACTTTTTCAAAAAAAAAAAAAAATGATTTTCATGGAAAATTTCGATGTCATAATCCCAATGATGTAGATTTTTGTTGAAATTTGATTTTATAAAAGCTTATGTACATCAGAGTTTCTCAATTACCAGAGGAATATATGTGACGCAATGTTATCAAAAATAGTTTAAAATTCTTCCAATTTCACTACCCATTTAAAGTTCAGCCCCTCATGTGTAACGCACATAAGCACCACTTTAAATTGAGTTCAAAAAGTATGCCGCATTGCTCCCTTTTTTTTGTGTTGTGTCTGGTGTGGTGGTCAAAGTGGCGCTGCCGCAAATCACACCATCATCACCATTATAGGCCCAAATGGTAAATGGACAACTATTGGACGATCTTGCGGATGCAAAACCACGACAGTTGAACGATTATCTTCAAATGGCATAAGGTCAGCATTTCCCTATAAATCTTGGCCATTGCGAAGCTTAGAAAAACGCCGCCGCTTGCCACACGAATGTGAATTATGTTCAACAAAGCGCGTTACTTGGTCTTTGCATGTCCTGGCCATAGAATGGCAGAAACAAACAATACCAAAGAAATTGCCAATGACCAAAGAAAAAACAAAGCCAAAAAAAAACTCCGAAAATGATAAAGAGCTTCGGTTTATAAAAAATGAATGGTAAAAAAATCGCCCACCAAAAAAAAGTTACAACTTAATTTTTTAAATGCCCTGCTAAAAGTGCCTCAAATGTGGTAGACACAAATGGGTTAAATAGTTTTTGGTGATGCTTTTTGTGTTACATGTTACCACAAGTTTTTCATTCTTCCAAAACCTTTTTTTGTTTTTTTATGTTTAAGTTTATATTCCAAGTATTGGCCTTGTGATAAAACATTGCTGGGGAAATGTGAGCGAGGGAGTGAGTACGGACAAAGTTTTTCACATTTCGCGCCATTATGTCTGTTCAATTGAAAATGATGAATGTTTTCCAGCTGAAAAAAGTACCACAGCCATTGCAAGCGAAGCTATCATCATCACAAAATCTCCAGCGTCATCATCATAGCAATCACCATTCGTTGGTAGTAGTTTTTGCCGGAAAATAAAACATAATGCTGGCAATACCATGTGGCTCAGGGCTAAATGTTGCCGTCAAAAACTGGCGTAGCAATGGCAGTTGTCTGAAGGGGGTAAGAAAAGCATGTCCAAGTTTGAGTTTAAAAGAAAAATTTAATTGGGAACTGATTTTGATGAAATGTAGCGGAATTTTTCAGATGGCTATTAAAACATTCCTTAACAAATTTGGTGTAAATCGGTTGAAAATTTTAGTAACCACATTCTTATAAATGTTAATCGGCACGGGTTATCATTATCCGATCAGCATTATATTTTGCTTCTTAGGATAAAAAGGATAAACAAGTAAAAGCGTGCTAAGTTCGGCCGGGCCGAATCTTATATACCCTCCACCATGGAGCGCCTTTGTCGAGTTCTTTTCCTTAGGCAAAAAATGATATAAGAAAAGATTTGCTCCGCTATTAGAGCGATATCAAGATATGATATGTTGGAGACCTATGTAAAATGTCAGCCAATTCGAATAAGAATTGCGCCCTTTGGGGGCTCAAGAAGTAAAATAGTGAGATCGATTTATATGGGAGCTGTATCGGGCTATAGACCGATTCAGACCATAATAATATATGTTGATGGTCATGAGAGAATTCATCGTACAAAATTTCAGGCAAATCGGATAATAATTGCGCTCTCTAGAGGCTCAAGAAGTCAAGACCCAAGATCGGTTTATATGGCAGATCAGGTTATGAAGCGATTTGAACCATACTTGGCACACTTGTTGGATATCATAACAAAACACGTCGTGCATTTCATTCCAATCGGATAGGAATTGCGCTCTCTAGAGGCTCAAGAAGTCAAGATCCAAGATCGGTTTATATGGCAGCTATACCAGTTTATGGACCGATTTGAACCATACTCAACACAGGTGTTAGAAGTGATACTAAAACACTATGTGCAAAATTTCAGTCAAATCGGATGAGAATTGCACCCTCTAGAGGCTCAAGAAGTCAAGACCCAAGATCGGTTTATGTGACAGCTATATTAAAACGTGGACCGATATACAAATGTCTGAGGAGCCGCCCTCCACCCGAAAGAATCACAAACGAACATAAAGGCCCTTGTGAGATTTAAATAAAAGGTATTTGGGAGCGGGTTTGTAAATTTGTGTGTTCAGTATAGACTCAAAAACAGCAAAGCCGATTTTCTTGAAATTTTCACAGACATTTAATTTTTCGATATCGGAAAGGGGGAGGATCCTCCCCCTTACCACAAAAGCAAAAGCCAAACTTTGAAGTGGGCCGATCGGAACAATATTTAGCTCAAATAAAAGGTATTTGGGGATAGAATACGAATTTGATGTTAGAAATTGGGTCCAAGTATCTTGGGAACCATGCCCACCTAGACCCCCCTTTAAATACCTATATTGGCGGCAGGCCAATTCCCAAACACGCTTTGAAAACAGGCATACAGACCGGATATACACTATGGACTCAAAAGAAAGGTATTTGAAAGTTGAGAACGAAACTGATGTCTTTTTTTCGGGATAAAGTGTCTAGGTGGTCGCCCCACCCCAAAAACACCCCGCAAGGGCTCAAAATAAAGATATTTGGAAGTATTGGGTTGCCCAAAAAGTAATTGCGGATTTTTCATATAGTCGGCGTTGACAAATTTTTTCACAGCTCGTGACTCTGTAATTGCATTCTTTCTTCTGTCAGTTATCAGCTATTACTTTAAGCTTGCTTTAGAAAAAAAAGGGTAAAAAAAGTATATTTGATTAAAGTTCATTCTAAGTTTTATTAAAAATGCATTTACTTTCTTTTAAAAAATCCGTAATTGCTTTTTGGGCCACCCAATAGTATACGGATTTGGTATCCAATTGCGGTGCCAAGAGTCTGGAAGCCCGCCTCACCCCCATATTGTCATGTTTGGTATGTATGTCCTGTTTACTGGTTGTTGTAGCCACATTTTCATGTGGAGATGGCGATCTTCGTCAAGCTTCTGTAGGTTAGCAAGCTCGTTTCGGTCCAAAGGACCGATCGCCGCGCGAACAGGGTGGCCATTGGGAGTTTAAAGGTCCCAATAACTCACCTTGTCATATCGAGCATCATAGGCACTCAGTATTTGTGCAAAAGCCGGTGCCACCCGACCTCTAACTGAGACTCTCCACTCGATACCGCTAATTGTCTGCGACTGAAGTTACAGCTATTACGTATGGAGCACTCCACTCGCAGCTATGCTTCTCGTGAAAGCAATGAACACCACACAGATCGGAACTCAATGTTCCAGCTTTGTGGTGCTCACACAGCTATCTTGTGCCGGGTCCTGTTCATCGCTTGTTGTTGTGGTAGCCACATTTTCATGTGGAGATGGCGATCCTCATAAAGCTCCTGTAGGTGAGCAAGCTCGTTTCGGTCCAAAGGACCGATCGCCGCGCCAACAGAGTGGCCATTGGGTGTTTAAAGGTGCCAATAACTCGCCTTGTCATATCGAGCATCATAGGCACTCAGTATTTGTGCAAAAGCCGGTGCCACCCGACCTCTCACTGAGACTCTTCACTCGATACCGCTAATTGTCCGCGACTGAAGTTACAGCTACTTCATATGGAGCATTCCACTATCCGCAACCTGTGGACGTGCCTGGTAGCTCGCAGCTAAGCTTCTCATGACAGCAATGAACACCACACAGATCGGAACTCAATGTTCCAGTTTGTGTAGTGCTCACAGCTATCCCGTGCCGGGGGTGTGGTGGACCCCCAGGCATTTGGCACCAGGAGCGAGTACCAAATTCGTGTTTTACTACCAAATACCTTTAATTTGAACTCGGAATGGTCGAAAAATGTCCTCTTCGGTCTATAGGGGTACCGGGAACGTATTGTGTCCAATACAGCTGGGACATGAATACAGCAAGTGCTCAATAGTCCTCATTCTCATCGAGGCAACTCCTACAGAAGTCATTGTGCGTTATGACCCTTGTCAAGGAACTCAAAATGCAAATTTGCAAATTTTGCCCATGCACATTCTACTAAGGAACAGGGGAAAACTGCTCACATATCAATGAGTGCAGTCCGATTCAAGTTTTAAGCTCAACGATAAGGGGCCTCCTTTTTATAGCCGAACCCGAACGGCGTGACGCAGTGCGACACCTCTTTGGAGAGAAGTTTTACATGGCATAGTACCTCACAAATGTTGCCAGGATTAGGAGGGGAAAACCACCGCTGAAAATTTTTCTGATGGTCTTGCCAGGATTCGAACCCAGGCGTTCAGCGTCATAGGCGGACATGCTATCCTCTGCGCTACGGTGGCCTCTGGAACTCTGTGGCTTCTGGAACTCTGGTGGAACTCATCGACCTCTTATCGAACGCCAATAACTCCCTCGTCCTCCTCCTCCTGTTGATGACAGGCCAGAGCGCCTTTGCAGTCTGGCAACCATGCAGCGTGTCCCATCCCGCCACCGACGCAGCCCTGGCCATCCCCTCCACTGTGTTCAGTAGCTCGACAAATGGCACGTAGGCAAGATCGGTGGCTGGTCCGCCCGGTGCAGACTACCTCTCCTGGCGCACTCGCCCGCCCTCTCATTCCGTGGAAGCCCCTCATGTCCAGGAACCCATATCAGCGTCACATCGTGGATCCGGACCCTATCCAGGGACTCCAAATAATCTGCCACGCATCTCGACCTCACCATCCTCAACCCCAAAGCCTTTAGCACCGCCATCCTGAGTTTTGAGGGCGGTAAATCCCTTACCTAGAATTTCCCTTGAGGCTACTGCTATGGCACAGACCTCTGCCTGAAAGACCGTACACTCGTCCGGCAGTCTCACAGACATACCGATATTGAGTGCGTCAAAGTAAAACCCCAATCCAGTCCCTGACTCCATCTTGGAGCCATCGGCGTGGATCGAGGTCTCATCCTCCTTAAGTACAGCATTCGCTCTCCATTCATCACTCACAGGAAAACGAATCGCGAATGTCCTCACTCCAGTCGGCACTTGTGGCAGGTAGTCGGAGATGCTCCTCAGTCTACTCTCCGCATCTATAACACCCAGAATAGACCTGTGGCCGCAACCATTCTCCTTCCGCATGCGGAGTTTTCTCAGTGCGACCTTGGCGGCGCAGGTTCAAATATAGGCCCCAATGGGCTGCGTATCCAGCGTCGCTTCCAGACCTGCATGCAGTGCGGATCTCAGTGCCCCAGTGACTCCAACGCGGACAAGTCTCTGGACCTTCTCGAACTTTCTCTCACCTATACTGGTCTTACGATTGCCATATATACACCCAGTAAACCATCTTGGGTGTTACCCCCCATTGCCTCCTGCAGGAGTAAAAAGGGCACAGCGCCTTACGGCTTCTTCCCTCGGTGTTCCTTTTCCGGGAAAATTTTATATCTATGGAAAATTTAGTGGAATTTAATGGATTTAATTTGACAATTTGCAATCTAAGCCCCCCCTTGATAGCGCCAATCCTACGCCACTGCTGCCACCTCATCCTTGTTATAAACTGACCTGCTGCTAAAAACAGCTGAAAAGAAAACGTCAAAATAAGTACAAATGGGGGAAAAAAAAAACAATCAAAACTAGCATGGAATAACAAATGCCCACTGCAATTGTCATGTTTCAATGGGCCAAATGAAACTTCAAAATTACGGGCCAGTCAGGCCTGAGTAGTATTGGGGGGGAAGGAAAATGTTGGGTTTCACACTACAATTTTCTCCCATTGCAAATGTGGATGGATGATGGAGGGTCCAGTAATAGAGAGCCGGCAAACAAGGGAATGACACACCATCACTTCAAGCATCCATTGATACTCAGTATTTTTTTAGGTCGGTCATGTGCTGTGTGTATTTTGGCCAATATATACCTCGCATGGGCCATTTTTCATAGAGTTTAACAATTTTCCATGTTCACACCACAACTCCCAAAGCAATGGACAGACAAGCCTACAGACCAAGTGCCGAATAGACGAACAAGAAATGAATTGTTACAGCAATTCATTGTTTTGTGGTGTTTATGAAAAATCTAAATTCAGTTTTTTTTCGCTTGGTTTTCTCTTCTTGTTTGGAATTTTTAACGGAATAATTTTGAGCAAGTTTTCTAAAAAAAATACAATTTGAAAAACAAATTCCCATAAAAATCAAATTTTCCTATAAAAATTAAATTTTTGCAAAATTTCCTATAAAATGAAAATTTGTCAAAAACTTCCATAAAAATTTAATTTTCCCTTTAAGTCCCATATCATCTCGATCGACCTGTATGTCGTATTGAAGGGTAATTAATGGATGGGCACTCTTTCTTCTAGGATTGTATACCAGATTCATAATCTAAAGACCTTTTATTTGATACCCATTTTGTTTGTTTATGTGTTCCTCAGACTCAGAAACTGCTGAACCGATTTTCTTGAAATTTTCACAGATGGTGCACAATGATCCCGTGGTGAAAATAGGATACTGCATTTTTCAATATCTGAAGGGGGGCGGACCCTCCCCCTTATCCTAATTTTCAGAAACGCCAGATCTCGGAGATGGGTGGTGCGATTTAAGCAAAATTTTATGTGCTCTCATAAAGTACTCTAAAAATAAACATTTGGTATCCAAATTTCGGGTGGGGTACCTAGGGGGGCTGCCCCACCCTAAAACCTACCAAACATATATTTAGACCAATCACAACAATATGGGACTCAAATGAAAGGTATTTCGGATGAAGGGGGGCTGCCCCATGTAGGGGGGCTGCCCCACCCTAAAACCTACCAAACATATATTTAGACCAATCACAACAATATGGGACTCAAATGAAAGGTATTTCGGATGAGAAAACGTATCTGATATCCAATTGTCGGACCAAGTGATAGGGGGACTACCCCAAGCCCCAAAACACCCCTAAATCGGACATATTTACCGACCATGGCAATATGGGGCTCAAATGAAAGGTATTTGCGAGTAGAATACGAATCTGATATCCAAATGTGGGACCACCTTTCTAGGGGTCCACCCCTTCCCCAAAACACACCCAAAGCCGGACTGATTTACTGACCATGGGAATATGGGACTTAAATTAAAGGTATTTGAATGTAGAATACGAATCTGATATCTAAATATGGGACCAAGTGTTTGGGGGGCCGCCTCTCACTAAAAACATCCCCCAAGGGGACAAATTTACGACCATAGCAATATGGGGTTCAAATGAAAGGTCTTTGGGAGTAAAGCACGAATCTGATATCAATATTCGGGAAAAGTGTCTATGGGGCCACGCCACCCCCACAACACCACCCAAATGGGAAGTATTTGCTGACTATTGCAATATGAGGCTTAAATAAGAGGATTTTTAAAGTGGAACACGAATCCGATATATATTTTTAAGGCCAACTCACTGAGTGGCCGCCCATCCCCCAAAACACCCCCAAGCCGGTCATGTTTGCCGACTAGGAAATATGGGGCTCAAATTAAAGGTATGTGGGAGTTGACCATGTATCTGATATCAACATTAGGGGTCAACTGTCTAGCGGACGTCCCACCACCATAACAACCCCCAAATAGGACGTATTTGCTCACCAAGACAATTTGGGTCTTATAGAGAGACTAAATATTCATAGTCTGCAATTTTTTACTGGCCATCGCAATATGGGGCTCAAATAAAGGTATTTGGGATTAGAATACGTATTTGATATCCAAATGTAGGACCATGTATTTAGGGCATCACCCCTTTCCCAAAACACCTCTACAAAGGGTAAACATTTTTCGACCATGCCAATATGTCGCTCAAATGAAAGGTATTTGAGATTATAAAACGAATTAGATAACCTATTTTGGGGCCATGTGTTTGGAGGACGCCTCATCCTGTAAACTCCTCTAAAACCAATGGCAATATGGGTTTTAAATGAATGGTTTTTAAAAGAAGATCACGATGCTGATATTTTTTCAGGGCCAAGTATCTGGGAGACCACCTCTCACCCGGAAACACCACTAAATCAGACATCATGAGAATATCGGGATGAAATGAAGTATTTTAAGAATGGAGTACACCTTACATCCCAACTTAAATTCGTAGACCAATAAAGATCATATGGGATTCACATAAAGGCACTTATATTGTTAAACTGTTAGTCAAGTTAGCATGGTATTTCACTAAAAGACCTTTAATTGTAGAAAATAAATATTCCAGGGAAACTTTTGTTCCATATAAAGTAAAAGAAGGCGCAGTGAGGCGGGCCCGGGTCAGCTAGTTTCCTATAAAAATAAAGTTTTTACAAAATTTCCCATAGGAATGAAAATTTTCAATCTATTGCTGCCTTTTGAATGCCATTTGGCATGGTACCCTCTTGGGTAAATTGGTTTCTTTCAAGTTATTTTTCAACTTTTCCCATACTATCTCACAATTTGAGTGGTTTTCATCTGAAAACTTTAAAACACCAACAAAAAAAGGCGACCAGATTGCGTGTCATGTTCGAACAAGGCTTAAATGCGTGCACTGCAGCTTTTGTGGCGGCTAAAGACCGCCATTAGCCAGCCACCATGGAATACAAGAAAATGTATTAAGCCGCCGTTGAAGGAGACAAAACCCTGACGGTCTTGTCTTTTGTAAGAGTGAAAAAAATTGACTTTGCTATGACACCCCCATAGTCTAAAAAGACGCCAGAGATAGGCGCATGGATAGACGGCCACAAGTATGTTACTCCCCTCATTGTTGAGGGAAAAAGTCAAAATCACGTTTAGTGACTTAAGTCGCTGAATGGACCCGTGAAAAGCGCTCCAAATCTACAAAACGTGCACTCAATGGTCAACACGCAACCATGGCTAAATGCCACAATTAGCAAGTGGGTGGGTGGGCGAAAACTGAAAAAAAAACAAAATAAAATTAAAACAGCTGGAGGAGCTCAAGCACCCAAGACCAGCCAAGGCGTAGCGTTCACAAAAATGTCACTTCCTATGGTGCATGTTGTTTTCATCTTTTCTTTACGCTTTCTTTGCTTTCGTCTTTTCACTCTTCCTTTCTAGGTGACTGTTGGGACAACAGGAGTTTTTTTCTATTTGAGAACAAAGTTAACCAAAACGCCTACATGTTCCAGCCGTAGATGGAGAATATTCATGCTATATCACTAGTCTATTATGAGTGGAGGTATGATGAAAGTAATTTTCAAATTTTCCAATTACACTTCCATAGATTGGGCAATCAATAGGAATCAAATTGCATGGCCATATTTAAAAGGAAAATTGTTATTCTTTTGCCTAACATGGTGTAGGAGCAGTTCCATTCCTAAACGACCCGAGCGCAAAAGCAACTACGTTAAGTCCATGAAAAATCCTTAAAAATGTGTGAAACATCAGAAAATCCAATTTTTAAAAAAAAAAAAATATGGTAAGGTTGAAATGAGGGTAGGGATATTAATCTGCCCCATGCCACTATGGACATACACCTAAGCCAGTAAAACTAACCTCGAAAAATAAATGAAATTTTTACACAAATTCCAATAGAAATGAAATATTTACAAAATTTCCAAAAGAAATGAAATATGGACAAAATTTCCAAAAGAAATGAAATTAAGACAAAATTCTTGTCTAGAAAGAATTTTTGAAAAAAAAATTCTTATTGCCAATTTTGTTTTCCACTTCTCAGTTAAGGACACTGCCTATAGGGTCTCAAGAAGTAAAATCGAATCGGTTGACATGGAAACCATACCAGGTTATGGAACGATTTAAGTCATATTTCGTATGGATGATGAAAGCCAGATTCCAACATCGAAGAATTCACACGACCTCACGGCTGTCACCCGATCAAAACACCAAAATCCAAATAGAATCATATTGTGATAGATGGAAGGCCGATCCTTAGGGCGATACTCGATTGGAATCACTTATTGCAGCAAAGGTTCGCATACGTCTTAGTGTGGCGAGAAACGTACGATCCCACACTGCACGGAAGCTGGACATCGGAAAGCAGCAAACACAACAGGTGGCAACGGCATACTTCACTCGGCTGACCTAATAGCTTGAAGAAAACATTGCCTGTAGATCTGTTAAAAATATCGAGGGCACTATCGAACTTTGGGTACCCACCACCTCGGGTATATATATCAACCAACTTTCGTCAAATCCGGGGAAAAATGCATAACTTATGATCCCTAGCAGCTATATAAAAATATGTTCCGATTTGGACCAAATACTAATAAGTACAACTGTCTAAAACAAAATTTTGCTTTTCTTAGTAGCAATATCTAAAAATAAACCGCTCTGAACCATAAACTACACGGACGTCGAAAAGCCTAGCATACGTCACAGTGTCAAATTTCAGTGAAATCGGATTATAAAAGTGCCTTTTATTGGGCCAAGGCTTTTCATCGAGATGTCGGTCTGGACCGATTTCGACCAAGTTGCAGATATATGTCGAAGAGCCTAACACAACTCACTGTCCCAAATTTCGGCGAAATCGGACAATAAATGCGCTTTTTATGGCCCCAAAACGTTAAATCAAGAGATCGGTCTATATTGCAGCTATATCCAAATCTGGACCGATCTGAGCCAAATTGAAAAATAATATCGAAAGTTTTATCACAACTCACTGTCCCAAATTTCGGCGACATCGGACAATAAATGCGCCTTTTATGGGCTCAAACCTTAAATCGAGAGATCGGTATATATGGCAGCTATATCCAAATCTGAACCGATCTGAGCCAAATTGACACAGGATGTCGAAGGGCCTAAGACAACTCACTGTCTCAAATTTCAGCAAAATCGGATAATAAATGTGGCTTTTATGGGTCTAAGACCCTAAATCGGAGGATCGGTCGATATGGCAGCTATATCCAAAACTGGATCGATCTGAGCCAAACTGGCGAAGGATGTCGAAGGGCCTAAGACAACTCACTGTCAGAAATTTCAGCAAAATTGGATAATAAATGTAGCTTTTATGGGCCTACGACCCTAAATCGGCGGATCGGTCTATATGGGGGCTATATCTAGATATAGTCCGATTTAGCCCATCTTCGAACTTAATCTGCTTATGGACAAAAAAAGAACATGTGCAAAGTTTCAGCTCAATATCTCAATTTTTGAAGACTGTAGCGTGATTTCAACAGACAGACGGGCAGACGGACAGACGGACGGACATGTCAAGTTCGTCTTAGATTTTTATGCTGATCAAGAATATATATACTTTATAGGGTCGGAAATGGATATTTCGATGTGTTGTAAACGGAATGACAAAATGAATTTACCCCCATCCTTCGGTGGTGAGTATAAAAAGTGATTCGACACTAAATGTATTCAATAAATTACATTGGGCCACCGTAGCGCAGAGGTTAGCATGTCCGCCTATGACGCCTAACGCCTGTGTTCGAATCCTGGCGAGATCATCAGAAAAATTTTTTTCAGCGGTGGTTTTCCTAGCAACATTTGTGATGTTCTATGCCATGTAAAAGCTTCTCCCCAAAGAGTTGTCGCTCTGCGGCACGCCGTTCGGACTCGGCTTTAAAAAGGAGGCCCCTTATCATTGAGCTCAAACTTAAATCGGACTGCTCTCATTGATATGTGAGAAGTTTGCCCATGGACATTCCACTAAGGCAGTGGAATGTTCATTGGGAAAATTTGCAAAATTCTACATTGCACCTATAGAGGGCGCAATTTCCATCCGATTGGGCTAGAGTTTTGTATGATGATTTCTCTCATGACTTTCAATTGACTTTATTAAATTTGGTTGTATTCACTCTGTGCATTGATATTGCCTCTATAAAACTCGATCTCAAGAATTTTACTTTCTATTTTCGTTTCATATTTAGGTGATGTGATATTAACGATTTTTAATCGATGTATTATCAATACTATCGATGTTTATTATTAGAAATATCGAAAATATCGAATGTTGCGATTATCGACAGTTTGCCAACTCTAACTTCCTACCCCAAGAGTATAGCAGCGCAATGGGAAGCCCTTGTCAACTCCATGGAAAGAGCCACAACATTGGTACTTGGGTTCCACAAGCCTCCCCCAAGGAACCCATGGTAGGACCAATAGTGGCAAAAAGCTACTGAAGCCAAGAATGCGACTTATAGGGCAGCCTTATAGTCAGCAGCAAAGCGCCTGCTGACGAAGAGGTATCGGGAGAAAAGGACAGAGGAAATACATCTCTTCCGCAAAAAGAATAAGGAAATGGAAAGAAGTGAGTGTGAGCGAATCGAGATGTAAGGGGAGCCTTAATGAAGTCCGAAAATTCTACCCAAGAATTAAACAGCAAACCGATGGCTTTGGTACAGTAACATCCTCTTGCCGAGACAAAGATCTGGTAACTCATATAGATCGTGTGCAAAGGCCATGGAAAGAACACTTTTTCCAGCTTGTGGAATCTGATAATGGTATAACTCATATATTTGTGTTTAAAATTCTTGCACTTACCTTTATTTCATAAGCTGAAATGAAAATATAAGGAAATTAATAAAAGTCAAATCAAAAGTCAAAAAAGGCAAAAAATATTACACCAAATAGGCTAAATGAATTGTTTTTATTTAAAATTTTTATACCCTCTACCACAGGATGGGGGTATACTAATTTCGTCATTCTGTTTGCAACTACTCGAAATATTCGTCTGAGATCCTATAAAGTATGTTCTTGATCGTCGTGACATTTTATGTCGATCTAGCCATGTCTGTCCGTCTGCCGTGCGTCTGTCCGTCCGTCCGTCCATCCGTCCGTCTGTCCGTTCGTCCGTTCGTCTGTCTGTCGAAAACACTCTAACTTTCGAAGGAATAAAGCTAGACGCTGGAAATTTTCCACAAATACTTCTCATTAGTGTAGGTCGGTTGGGATTGTAAATGGGCCATATCGGTCCATGTTTTGATATAGCTGCCCTATAAACCGATCTTGGGTCTTGACTTCTTGAGCCTCTAGAGGGCGCAATTCTTTTCCGATTGGAATGAAAGTTTGCACGACGTGTATCGCTATGGCTTCCAATAGCTGTGCCAAGTATGGTTGAAATCGGTCCATAACCTGATATAGCTGCCGTATAAACCGATCTTGGTTCTTGACTTCTTGAGCCTCTAGAGGGCGCAATTCTTATCCGATTGGAATGAAATTTTGCACGACATGTTTTGTCATAATATCCAACAACTCTGCCAAGTATGGTTCAAATCGGTCCATAACCTGATATAGCTGCCATATAAACCGATCTTGGGTCTTGACTTCTTGAGCCTCTAGAGGGCGCAATTCTTATCCGATTGGAATGAAATTTTGCACGACATGTTTTGTCATAATATCCAACAACTGTGCAAAGTATGGTTTAAATCGGTTTATAACCTGATATAGTTGTCATATAAACAGATCTGGGGACTTGACCTCTTGAGCTTCTAGAGGACGCAATTCCTATCCGATTTGGCTGAAATTTTGCATGACGTATTTTATTCTTACTCGCAACAACTGTGTCAAATAAGGCTCAAATCGGTTCATAACCTGATATAGCTGCCATATAAACCGATCGTGGGTCTTGACTTCTTAAGCCTCTAGAGGGCGCAATTCTTATCCGATTGGAATGAAATTTTGCATGAGGTTTTTTGTTATGAGTTCCAATAACTGTGTCAAGTATGGTTAAAATCGGTTCATAACCCGATATAGCTGCCATATAAACCGACCTCGGATCTTGATTTCCTGAGCCACCAGAGGGCGCAATTCTTATCCGATTTTGGATAAAAAGTTTGCACTAGGTGTTTTGTTATGACTTCCAATAACAGAACCAAGCATGGTTCAAATCGGTTCATATCCTGGCATAGTTGCCATATAAATCGATTCCGGATCTTGACTTCTTGAGTCTCAACAGGGCGCAATTCTCATCCGATTTGTCTGAAATTTTGCGTGGGGTGTGTTATTATGAGTTCCAATAACTGTGTCAAGTATGATTAAAATCGGTTCATAACCTGATGTAGCTGCCATATAAACCCATCTCGGATCTTGATTTCCTGAGCCACTAGAGGGCATAATTCTTATCCGATTTGGCTAAAATTTTGCACAAGGTGTTTTATTATGACATCCAATAACTCAACCAAGCATAGTTTAAATCGGTTCAAATCCTGGTAAGTTGCCATATATCTCGGATCTTGATTTCCTGAGCCACTAGAGGGCGTAATTCTTATCCGATTTGGCTAAAATTTTGCACAATGTGTTTTGTTATGACTTCAAATAACTCAACCAAGCATGGTTCAAATCGGTTCATATCCTGGTATAGTTTCCATATAAATCGATTCCGGATCTTGACTTCTTGAGCCTCAACAGGGTGCATTTCTCATCAGATTTGTCTGAAATTTCGCATGAGGTGTTTTGTTATGTCTTCCAATAACTGTAAAAGTATGGTTCAAATCGGTTCATGACTCGATATAGCTGCCATAGAAACCGATTTTGGATCTTGACTTCTTGAGCCTCAACAGGGCGCATTTTTCATCCGATTTGTCTGAAATTTTGCATGAGGTGGTTTTGTTCTTGAGCCACTAGAGGGCGCAGTTATTATCTGATTTGTCTGAAATTTTGAGTGAGGTAGTTTGGCATGACTTTAAATAAATGTGCCACGAATAGTTCAAATCGGCTCATAACCTGATATAGCTCAGATATTAACCGAATCGGGTCTTGACTTTTTGAGACTCTAAAACCGTAATTCTCATCCGATTTGTCTGAAATTTAGCATGAAGTGTTTTATTTTGACTTACAATAACTGTTCCTAGAATAATCCAAATCGGTTTATAACCTGATATAGCTCCGATATAAACCGATCACCTGATTATACTTCTTTAGCCTCTAGAGGGCGCCATCAATATCCGATTTGGCTGAAATTTTGTACAACGACTTTCAATATACTTGTCAAATATGGCCTGAATTGGTCCATAAACTGATATAGCTCAGATATAAACCGATCACCTGATTAGACTTCTTTAGCCCCTAGAGGGCGCAATCGATATTCGATTTGGCTGAAATTTTGTACAATGACTTCTATGACCTTCAATATACTTGCTATTGAGGGCTTTGAAGTCCGACCCAAAGTCGGAGTTGGAGTTTTAAGCCGGATTCGGGGCAAGCGTGTTCAACTTCGACTCGATTTCTAACTGCGACACAATAGTTCAACTCGGGCCTCACAACCGATTCCACACCGATTCCTGATATTAACCACCAACAGTATCTATAAAATCTTTTTTACAAGCCTAAAATACTCCCTCATCCGATATGTTTATGTAGCAGTTCAAAAGTGGTAGATCGACTTGCACAAAACTCAAAACGAAATGAAATTTAAAGACTTCTGTTGCTAACCCTTGACCAAAAAAACACTGGTAAGGTATACCATACCATCGGCCTCTCCCATCTTATTTGTAAGCCACATTGCAATGAATTCCTGTAGGTGTGAACATAGTGGGCAACAAAATCTCAAATTTTTCGCCTTGTTGATATTGTTGCGAATTGCAACATAGACTTGGTGTTCCTCTATTCCCAGTTTAAGACCTTAGACGTAGTGTTTTTTTCATAAGATTTGCCGTCAATTTACAATTTTATTAGCGCCTGCGATTTGTTGGACGGCAGAAAAAAAATGGCAACAACAACAGCGCCCAACCGAAGGAGTTACAAATTGACTGACTGCAAAGGAAGGCTGTCAAGTAAGCCAATACTACAAAGGCTAGCAAAGAATCTTGTATAGGTTGCTATTGGATATGGAGCAAAAGGGTCCTAAAATTTGAAGTGGCCATAATTGACAAGACACGATCAACAGTTTAGCTGGCTGCACAGTTGTCTTTTCAGCTGTTTTGTTTTTGACAAGGCCCAACAAAATGACAATGCTATGGACTACGATGAGAGTTGCCGCTGCAAATAATATTTTGTTTGGATATTGAAGGCCTGCAAATGTTAAGTGTTTATACCCACCACCGAAGGATGGGGGTATATTCAATTTGTCATTCCGTTTGCAATACATCGAAATATCCATTTATGACCCTATATTAAAAAAAAATTTTGATTGTCGTAAAACTCTAGGATCTATCCATGTCTGACCGTCCGTCTGTCTGTTAAAATCATGCTACAGTCTTTTAAAATATAGAGATCTTGAGCTGAAACCTTTCACAGACTCTTTTCTGTCCACAGGCAGGTTAAGTTCGAAGATGGGCTATATCGGACTATATCTTGATATAACCCCCTTATAGACCAATCTGCCGATTTAAGGTCTTTGGCCCATAAAAGCCACATTTATTATCGGATTTTGCTGATATTTGAGATAGAGAGTTGTGATCGGTCACTCGACATCGTTCTTCAATTTGGCTCAGATAGGTCCAGATTTGTATACAGCTGCCATGTAGACCAATTTCTTGATTTAATGTCTTGGGCCTATAAAGGCGCATTTATTGTCCGATTTCGATGGCAGTGGGTTGTATTGTCGGTATCCTTCTAGACCGATCTCTCAATTTAAGGTCTTGACCCCATAAAAAGCGTATTTACTATCGGATTTCGCTGAAATTCGACAGAGTGATTTATATTAGGTTTTTCGAAATCGGGTGTCTTATATGGTTCTGATCGGTTTATATTTGAAAACTAGCCAAACCGGGCCCGCCCCGCTGCGCCTTCTTTAACACTCTAATATCTTTTTAGGGTGGGGACATTTCGCCCTGAATGCGGATATCGAATTTGTGCCATTGTAGCCTATGAGGCTGAACGCGTTCGAATGCTGGCGAGAACATCGGACAAAGTGGTGTTATGCCCTTTTAATGTTGGCGACATTTGCGAGGTATGACCAACATGAATGGTCATTTAAAAAATTTTCCCCAAAGAGGTGTCGCACTGCAGGACGCTGTTTGCACTCGGCTTTAAAAAAAGGCCCTTTATCATTGAGTTTAAACTTGAATCGGAAAGCACTCATTGATGTGTGAAAATTTGCCCCTTCTCGGTTCTTGGTGGTAATGTTCTTCCTTAGGGTAATATTTTCAATAGGGGACGGATGGCACCTCAAACATTTCGACTCAAATATGGATATCAAATTCTTGCTGCACTTTTAAATACCTTTAATTTGAACCCCATACTTGGAGGGTGTTTGGGGGTTGGGGCGGCCACCGACACTTTGCACTAAAATTCGATATCAAATTCGTTCTTTATTCCCATCGGGAATGAAGTTCAGTTTAGGGAGTGCTTTAGGGCATACTCCAGAACACTTGGCTCCATAATTGGATATTAAAGTCGTTTTCTACTCTCAAATACCTTTCATTTGAGTCCCATATTGTCTTAATGGGTCAAATAACCCATTTGACGTATTGTTAGGAGGAAAAGCGCCACCTAGACTTGAACTCAAATTTTAATGTCATATTCGTGATCTACTCTCTAATACCTTTCATTTGAGTCCCATATAGCCTTGATCGGTTAATATAGCCATTTGGCGGTATATGGGGCATTTGGAGGTGGGCGACCTCCCATTACTTGGACTTAATGTTGTTTGCCATTTTTGTACTCTACTGCCTAATACTTTTCATTTGAGTCCCATATTGACATGAACTTCAAATATATCTGCTTAGAGGAGTTTTAGGGCTGGGAGGACCCGTTGGGAACTTGGACCCGCTGGGTACTTGGACCCAAATTTGAATACCAGATTCATTTTCTGGTCTCCAATACCTTTCATTTGATACCCTTATTGTGCCCTTCGGACCACTTTCGGATGTGGATGGCGTTTTTGAGGTTAGGAGGAGGGTCCGCCTCCACCCGATATCTAAAAATTATATAGCCCATGTTTCCTTCCAGACAAACGTACACAATCTATGAAAATTTTAAGAAAATCGGTTCGCCCAAGTATCATACAGTCATAATGGGTCTAATGGCGTTTTTAAGGGGTGCCGTGACTTCCTATACTTCGATCTGATTTTGTATGCCAGAAATCTACTCCCGAATACCTTTCATTTGAGCCCCATATTGAAATGAACGTCCAATATGTCTGTTGGGGGGAGTTTTGGGGTTGGGGCGAACCGCTGCTTACTTAGACTCACATTTTAATGCCATTTTCGTATTCCACTCTCCAATACCTTTCATTTGATACCTATATTGTCCTAGTCGGTCCACTTTGGATTTTGGGTTGTGTTTTTGACATAAGGGGGAGGGTCCGTTCCCCTTCCGATATCGAAAAATTCTATAGCCTATGTTTCCTTCCGGACCAAAATACACAATAAGCGAAAATTTCGAAAAATCGGTTCTGCCGTTTTTCAGTCTACGGAACAAACAAACCGAGTCCCATATATCCATGATAGGCTTATGTGCCCATTTTGGGCGATTTTGTGGGGTGGGGTGATCCCCTATACTCCCACATGAACTTGTATGGCAGATTAGTTATCTACTCCCGCATACTTTTCATTTTATACCCATATTGTCTCGATCGGTCCACTTTAGATTTTGGGTGCTGTTTTTGGGGGTAACGGTGGAGGGGCCGACCCCTTCCGTTATCAATGAATTCTAAAGCCTATTCCTACTTTTTGACCATATTCGTAATCTACTCCCGAATACCTTTAATTTGAGTCACATATTGTCATGATCGTCAAATAAACCTATTTGAAGGGGTTTTGGGGCCCTCCAGGTTCATGGACCCCCCAGGTTCATGGACCCAACTTTTACTATGAAGTTCGTGCTCTACTCTTGAATACCTTTCATTGAAAATTGGCATAAAGTTTTGTGCAGTGACCTCCAACATCCATGCCATGTATGATACAAGTGGGCCCATAATCTTTTATAGCTTCCTTATAAATGGATCTCCTGATTGTATTTCTGGAGCCCCTAGAGGGCACAATTCACCTCCAATGTAAACTAAGAAAAGTCAAAATCGGTTTATAACCCGATATAGCTCTCTTATTAACCGATCTTCTGGTTTATTTGCTTGAGCCTATACAGAGATGAACAATGACTTCTACAATGACCTCCAACAACTAGGCCAAGAGTGGTCCAAATCGATTGACATTCCATTTTAAATGTAGAGCCCCTAGGAAATTTCAGCTAAATAGGATTTAACTGAAATTTCGCACTGAGATTTATGGCCATAAACTTCATAAAATTTAGAAAACTAAATTTTTTACAAAATTTCGTATGACAATTAAAATTTTCAATATTTTTCATAAACACCAATTTTTTTTATAAATTTTTCTTAATTCTTAATTTTCGCTAATGGCAACCCTCAACGAGACTATTTTACAGGAGTTGCTGTTGTTGTCATGCGTTAATGTTGGCGTTTTGGCACTCTTGAAGGTGGCTTTTTTGGGCCTAGCCACAGCCACTGCCTCTGTTGCTCGTATTGTCTGTCTGGCGTTTGACTTGCCTTAGATTTGTGTTTGATTGTAATTTGTGGCCCATTAGGAGTGGGTGTCACTTGTTTGGCAAGGTAATGGCAACAAGTCATCAATGTTGTATGGATAGATGGATACTAAACCTCCCACCTTAAAGTTATACTGCAGCAAATGTGGGAAATTCTTGGGTTTTTTTTTTTTTTCTTACACCTCGACGAGACGTAGAGGTGTAGAAAGGCCTCTCATTTATGAATTATTTTCCAATGTTAATGAATATTCATGAGATGTATCATAAACAAAAAATTCGTTACGCAATGAGCTTTTTGTTAAACTTATGATGAAAAGGTGCGTTTGCATGGCGACAACATAAAAAATGTTGCCCATGCAACACTCCTTTCGAGGAGGCCAAAAGGAATTCATCGGCTTCTACACCTATGCCACACGCATACCTAGCAGATTAAGGGACATATTTCATCTGGGGCTTGTTTGCAAACTGCTGAAAACACTTTTTTGCTCTCCCATTCCCTTGGCCACTCTGTGTTTGCCATTTGTTAGATGATTCTTGGTTGTTCCACACCGTCAGTAGACTGCAACACTTCCTGGCCTGGCTTTTAGGAAAGTTTAAAAAAAAAAACCAAAATTTTGTTTTAAGTCGGCTGTTGGCTTTTGCTGCAACCAAATGTTGCACACCTTGATGTATTCGTCTTGTAATGACTGCTCCAAGGTGTAACTTATCTTAGGAAACGACAAATTTTGTAAATGTTACCATATTTTCAGCATGACATACATAACAAGCTAAAATTTGTACTGGAGAAAACTCCAAACAAAGACAAAACAAAAAAAGACATCAAGAACAAGACATTTTTGGAAAGCCACACGGCCGGTATGTAGGGATGGGAAGGATAGCGAATTAGGACAAAAAATAACAAGTAAAAGCCCTGCTAAGTTCGGACGGACCGAATCTTGGGAACCCACCACCATGGATTGTTAAAGGGCATAATTTTATTCTACATACCAAACTTTTGTCAAGCCAGCAAAATTAAAGCTTCTAGGAACCGAACAAGAATGATCGAGAGATCGGTTTATATGGGAGCTATATCTGGTTATAGACTGAATGCAGACAGTACTTGGCACAGTGGTTGGAAGTCGTAACGGAACACCACCATAGACCGCTTTGGACCATACTTGGCACAGTTGTTGAAAGTTATAACACTTAGGAACAGGGACAAACTTCTCATATATCAATGAGTGTAGTCCGATTCATGTTTAAGCTAAATGATAAAGGGCCTCCTTTTTATAGCCGAATCCGAATGGCGTGCCGCAGTGCGACATCTCTTTGGAGAGAAGTTTTACATGGCATAGTACCTCACAAATGTTGCCAAAACACCACTGCTGAAAATTTTTTCTGATGGCCTCGCCAGGATTCGAACCCCGGCGTTCAGCGTCATAGGCGGACTTGCTAACCTCTGCGCTACTGTGGCCTCCACCGCAATTCATTCCCATCCACGCTTTTCTCGTTCTCATCCACGCTTATCTCGCATCCGCGCCTAGCTTGCATCAACGCCTAGCTCGCATCCGCGCATAGTTCGCATCTGCGCTTAGCTAGCATCCGCGCCAAGCTCGCATCTGCGTTTAGCTCGCATCCAGAGAAAGCAAATACGGCCGCAGATTGCTTGTTGTCCTATATACCATCACCCTGCTAGAGATCTTTTCATCCCGTAGACATTGTAGTAATGACTCTTGAAATCACCGTATCCGCCAGCCCCGAACCCAGAACCGAAGACGACGATCCGGAGGTCAGCCACGTTAGTGCCCAGTTTACACTAGGAGTGTCCGACAACGAGGCGCCCGATATATATCCCAAACACAAAACGAGTTATTTGTAATAGTAAAACTGACAGTGCATACATTTAGGCTTGCACGTTGAACATATGTGTTGCATACTTTTAGGATTTTCGATCAATTATGATGGCCTCAGCATCATTTGACATTGCCCATCAGTTTCGCTGGAGACTGTGTCCCTGACCAGGAAGAAATTCTCACCAGTGAGAATACACAACTCCAGAATGACAAAAGGATTAAATTCCTGAAGGGAATCAAGGCATGGAAAGAAGTGTTCATTCATTATGCCGTGTGTTATCCTCGCAATTGCAGGAAAGTGACACAAAAGGTGGCTATCGTGGTGCAGAGGTTAGCATTTCCCCTTACGACGCCTGGGTTCAAATCTCAGCGTGAACTAAAAAAAATTTTCAGCAGTGGTTATCGCCTTAATAATACTGGCTACATTTGCAAGGTATCCAGTCGTGTTAAAACTTCTCCACCAAGTGGTGTCGCTATGCGAAACGCCATTCGGACTTAAATCAGACTGCGCTCATTGATGTGAGAGAAGTATCCCTTGTTCCTTAGTGGAATGTTCATGGGATATTTAATAGTAGTGGTAGACACAAAAGAACCAACTCTTCCTCGTCATCGTACGCGCCGCAGAAGTCTGCCTTTCCTTGCATCCAGCGTGGTGTCAAAGACCAGTTGGGACCTCTGTCAGCGGTCCGAAGTCATTCTTCCCATGTCCATTTCCATAGTCCCATCATA
This sequence comes from Stomoxys calcitrans, assembly GCF_963082655.1. Classification (NCBI taxonomy): domain Eukaryota; kingdom Metazoa; phylum Arthropoda; class Insecta; order Diptera; family Muscidae; genus Stomoxys; species Stomoxys calcitrans. The sequence goes on from NC_081556.1 coordinate 118,398,452, forward strand.
AGCCACACAGGACGTTTCCCTTGGTAACCCACAGCAGCAGCCTATGCATCTTTCGTGTGGTCATCGTAAAAGGCATCTACCCTACAAAGAAGTTCTCATAGGGGAGGACTCATTGATTCAGTAGAATGATCTGCACCAGTCATAGAGGCATTGCTGGCCAACTCGTCGTACGCTTCGTTACGCGCCACCCCTTGATTGACCGGGACCCAGCATAGCCTGTCAGCCTTTCTCATGGTTTGAAGAAGCTCTTTGCATCTTTTATTCTGTCTCGACCAAGCATAGCCCGACGCAAGAGCATTCAGCGTTGCCTGACTGTCCACGTATATCGTGACAATCTGATAGGACCGCCGATCCCACAAGTATGTGGTCTCCGGTGCCTTCAGTACCGCAAAGAGCTCTACCTGAAAGACGCTGTCCAGAGTTCCATAGAACCAGGTGTATGATACCTGGTTCTACGGAAATCAGTAAAGACCCCTGCCCTGGTGTCTCCATACCATTTTAGGCTACCCATCTACACAGAAAATCCGACGTCCAACCTTTCAACAAGGAAGTATTACCCGGGTATATAATCCGTCGCACCGCATATAGCATGCAATCACACTACATCTCCATCCCCCAGCAGAACAGAAGACATCCTTTCTTAGGGCTTAAAGGACCATCAAACCAGTCTCGTACTCATTTGGCCTGACGCCAGAGCCTTCATCCACGTCTTAATATCCGCGAATATCGTGAAAGTCCCACGGGTCACCGCTCCTACATTAATGTCGTTTCTAGTGCCTTAAGGACCGCGAAGACCTCTACCTGAAAGACGATAGCCCCATCCAGAAGCCCATACGATTTCCTGAGTCCAAGGAATTCATTGGAGACTCCTGCCCCGATGCCATCCAATTTAGAGCGAACCGTTTAGAAAAAAGTCCGGGGAAGGGCAGGGTACTCTCAGCCCAGAAATCGCCTTTAGAGAAAACGACGCCCAACCTTTCCGCAAGGAAGTATTACCCTGGTATATAATCCGTCGCATCGTATAGAGCATGCGACCAAGCCACATCCCCCAGCAGAACAGAAGACAGCCTTTCCCAGGGTTCATGGAAGCCGCACCATTAAACCAATCTCTACCTCATACGGCCCGACGCCAGAGCCCTTAGCCACGTCTTTATATTCGTGTATATCGTAAAAGCCTCATGGGACACCGCTCCCGCATTAATATCGACTCTAGTGCCTTAAGGATTGCGAAGACCTCTACCTGAAAGACGATAACCCCATCCAAAAGCCCATACGATTTCCTGATTCCAAGGAATTCATTGGAGACTCCTACCCCGATGCCCCTATCCAATTTAGACCATCTACACAGAAAGTACGGGGAAGGGCAGGGAACTCTCAGCCCAGAGCGCCCTTTTAGAGGAAGGATTCCCCGGGTATATAATCCGTCGCTCCGCATATAGCATGACACCATGCCACATCCCCATCCCTTAGCAGAATAGAAGAAGGGCTAAGATCGGGAATGGTATTCAGCGCTTCATCTCTTCATTGCCCCAGATATAAGCATCACCGGGTTACCCTGTACCTTATCGCTCATTTTGCGGAGGCACAATCGGATGCCACCCTTGACATCTATAGCTGAACATCAGCCGAACAACCGCAGCAAACTTCCAGAGTATCGTCTCCTGGCCCAAGCCCCAAATTCCTTTCCATGAAGTTGCCACAGGAGTAGAGCGCATTCAGTCATCTTATGGCCCTTTCTTCGACGTTCCTTCTCCGGCCTAGTTTTTGGTCAAGTACTTGGCCACCAGAGAGAGCTGTAGCTATACCCCATCCAGGCCAGGTCCCCTGAAAACACCCAACATTCTCCTCTTGGTAAAAATTACAAAATCAATCTTTCTGGGGTTTATGCCAAGGTCCTTGGCCCTTGCCCATCCAGATAGTTGCCTCAACGCCCCATGATTGAGGTCCGTAGTAGTAGAGATGTCACTCACCATGGTTACGGCATTATTCGCGTGGCAACGACTTTGGAAACCCTTTCCCTATGGAAAGACCTCAGCAACCCATTGATTCCAATTATTTATTATTAAAAGCCCTTGAAGTGCCCAAGAAGGCCGCCAAAGTGAAGTCGCTTACACTCAAACTTCCGTCGATGTGGCCAATCACATCATGAAGGACCTGTTAACCGACCGACACTTAGTATAAGCATGCTGATAGCCGCATACCATTGAAGAATCGAGACGGTCCCTGACAGGTGTGTCAATTAAGCTCTCTTAATACAAATACAAATTTAGCCCATGAACATTCAACTAAGGAAGAGGGGCAAAATTCTCACACATCAGTGAGTGCAGTCCGATTCAAGTTTAAGCTCAATGATAAGGGGCCTCCTTTTTATAGACAAGTGCGAACGGCTCGGGATACCTTAAAAATGTTGAAATGATTAGGAGGGAAAAACCACCGCTGAAAAAATCTTTTTTATGGTCTCGCCAGGATTCGAACTCGGGCCTTAAGCGTCATAGGAGAACATGCGCTACGGTGGCCCCAACTAATCTCTCCAAGCTCTTCAAAATGAAGAAAGGGAGACTGATTGACCTGCAGTTCTAAGGTAGAAAATGGCTCGGTTTCCACGCCTTTGGGATGAAAACCAGCCTAACCTCCCACCTTCCAGTCGTTACGTAGTCCCACAAACGGAGCTTCTAAAAATCATCGAATCTGTCGAATGGCAAATGGTCCATCCCTTTAAAACATGACAGGCATTCGGTCCTGTTGACACGAAGGATTCAAATGAATTCACCGCCCACTTTCTTCCCCTCCGTTAACATGTTCTCAACCAAAGAAAAAACACAGCACAGTGTTGTATCAGAGGGACATCGACACCATCTGGGTACAAGGAGCCACTGACTACTTCCGAACATCCAAAATTAGATAAACGATTTTCTTTCTAAAATTTGGAGGTGAAAATTTTTAAGTTTGCCCGAAAAACGATACCATTCTGTGCACTATGGATGTGGTAGACTGAGATCTCGAACTACCTGACACCGAGACCGATCTGAGAAAGAATCTTCTGACTCTCTTTCGCAGGAGGTAAGACTGGGAGTTGGATACTGTGTTTGAAGAGAATGAGACCTCGGTCTTCACAAATGGCTCTAAGAAAGATTTATTGATTGCAGTATGGGAATACGATACATCGGTGTGTTGGTGACACTGCCGGACAATTAAAACGGTCTTCCAGGTAGAGGTTTGTGCCATAACGATAGCCGCAAAAGAAATTCTTCGAAGGGATTTGACGCCATCGGAACTTAGGACAGTATGACTGGTCTTAAGGGGTGGCATTCGAGGACAGTAAGGTCGAAGTACATGGCGAAGTAATTGGAATTCCTGAATAGATTTTCTGCCCACGACATAGCACTAAATTGGGTTCTCGCACACGATGGTATTGGGGGATTATCATGGGGCACTGTGCTATAGGCCGTATAAGATTTCTACGGCACAATGTTTTCTGCGAAAATTGTTGTGATAAGAAGGAGGAGACAATCGAGCACTTGCTCTGCTCATGTCCGGTTACACAGGGGCACAAGCTTCGAATCTGATTTGGGTGATCTTGCAGATGTGTCCATTGATTTTACCTATATGTACATGAAGTGGCATACCTTCCCTCCAAACCAGAAGTGATTTTTTATGTGACTTGACATCGTTGGGTTTATTTTTTGTTCTCCTTCCAACAGCTTCTTGCCACATGCACTTTAACAAATGTTACAACTAAACCAAGATGTATGCATCATCAACAACTCAGACCGGTAACAGCAACTGCAGTAATTCCCAAAAAAAAAAACAACAGCGAACTACAACAAAAAAGGTGATGCCAGAATGCGTGGGGGTTGTGGTAACTTTTGCATTACATTTTCTTGCTGCAAAACTTTGAACGTTTCTTTATCCACTTCGATAAATCCCCTACACAAATTTAGCAGATGAAGCCCAAGAACCTACAGTAAAGAAACACCAACACCATTCAAAGTTGCTTTCAGGAAAACCTTCGACACCTTGCAGCCTGGAGCAGACAAAAAAGTGTTTTGTAACTTCTTGTTACATGTTAGATGGTATTATGGCGTTCCCGTTTCCAGGCCATGTCTTTGGGCAATGCATGGTGGTGGCTGCAGATGATGATGGTGATGATGATGACGATGATGGCGATGATGAGGTGAGGTGTGCGTTTGCGTGCGATAATCCAAGTGGGTGGGAGTTTTTTTCTTCTCCGTTGGTGTTATGGTCGACGTCATTGGCGTTTTTCGCTTCCACACAGAGGAACATGCCTCAGTAGGCTTGCAACATAATTTATGGTCATGTGTCAGACACATGAGTGAGCGACCAAGATGAAGGAGTAAACGTACACATGTGTGCTCCCAGTGCACAGAGAAAAAAACACCCAAACTTCAATCCAGCCACAGCGTGGACTTTAACATATTTTATGTCCTCTGTACCATAATACGCACAGAGTTCAATGCAGAAGGCTTTCAAGCCTCCATTCACCCTCTGTTGTTTTTGAGCAAGAATGTTGGTAGTTTATGAGCTATTTAACAATCAGAGTGTTTTTTCATAGTTTTTTCACTTTGAAGTAAATGACATTTAAGATTTGACAGGAATTTAAAGGGGCTTTTGGTTTATAATGATAAAAGAAGCCTCGAAAGATGAGTGTAAGACCTTCTAAGGTCTATATTCTGAAACTCAAGGACAATCAAAGTTCTTTTGACCTTTTGAGTTCTCCCGTCCGCCTGTCCATCCATTTATACATCCGTCGATCCATCTGTCTGTAGGTCTGAACGTTCATCAATCCCATCCTCTGCCCATACTTCTATCAGTCCGCCCGTCTTTCCGTCTGTCCCAGACAGCATATGTTTTAAAGGGTATAAACCACCAAATTTTAATTAATAAAATTTTTCCACAGTTAAACTCGTAGTTCTAGGGATGACTTGGGATATTGGAAACCAAGCAACGTTTCTGATTAGTTTACACTTGGCAAGATCCAGGCTTATCTTGGTCTTCCTTCATCTCAAATGTGGACACAAACTTCCCCGCGATCTAACCTGAGTAGCAATCTTGAACACCCGTTTAAGGTAGTGAACAAAATAAAAGTGCCACGAGTTCTCCTGTAGAAGAATACAAAAATGGGTTGGGACGTCGGTTTCGTAGCCCATCATCATTTAAAACGGACCCCCGCAAACGTTGCAAGGATCATGACTTGGGTATTTGGGATTGGAGGCCACCGTAGCGCAGAGGTTAGCATGTTCGCCTATGACACTGAAAGCCTGGGTTCGAAACCTGGCGAGAACATCAGAAAACAAGTTATAGTCCGATTCGGGGCTCAAGAAGCGAAATCGGGAGATCGGTTTATATGGGAGCTGTATCAAGCTATAGATCTATTCTGACCATATTGCACACGTATGTTGAAGGCCATGGGAGGAGCCGTTGTACAAAATTTGTGCTAAATCGGATGAGAATTGCACTCTCTAGAGGCTCAAGAAGTCAAGACCCAAGATCGGTTTATATGGCAGCTATATCAGGTTATGGACCGATTAGGACCATACTTCGCACAGTTGTTGGAGGTGATACCAAAACACCACGTACAGTCAAATCGGACGAAAATTGCGCCCTCTAGAAGCTCTAGAAGCTCAAGAAGTCAAGACCCAAGATCGGTTTGTATGGCAGGTATATCAAAACATGGACCGATTTGGCCCATTTACAATCCCAACCGACCTACACTAATAAAAAGTATTTGTGCAAAATTTCTGGCAGCCCCCATCCTATGGTGGATGGTATAAAAGATGTTCAGCGCTGGTTATGCCCTCCCAATGCTGGCGACTTTTGTGAGGTACTGTACCATTTGGCATAACACTCTCAACGCGGTGTCTCACTGCATCACGCCATTCGGATTCGGCTATAAAAAGGAAGTCCCTTATCATTGAGCTTTAACTTGAATCGGACAGCACTCATTGATGGGTGAGAAATTCGCCCCTGGTCCTTGGTGAAATGTTCATGGGCAAATTTGCATTTGCATTTGGGTATCTGCACCTGGAATGTTCGCACTCTTTATAGAGAGGGTGCAATGTACAGGGCAGACATTACCGGCATACAGGAAGTGTGATATCTCAGCAAGGGCTCCACAGCAACACCGAGAGGTGCCTCCCTATATTATAGCTGCCATGAAATGAGCCCCGAATTTGGCTATGGATATGTGGTTTGTCGGAGACTGAGACACCTTATCTCCAGGTTTACTCTGGTGGATGAAAGGCCAGCCACCATCCGCATAAATTCTACAACCTCAGCCTTATTTGTGCCCATGGCCCGACGGAAAACAAGGATGAGCAGGTTAGTTTAGGTAAGGTTGGAGCGGCAGTCTGCCATCAGACTCACTAAGACGTTTTCGTCCATTATAATACCACAGGAACAGAAGAAGGAAGATGCCTTCTAGTCCCTACCGTTGAACCATCCAAAAGTCCAATAACTTCCGAAAGTTCACATCCGCTAAATCAGACAGGTTCTCAAAGAAATGAGAGCCTAAAGTGGAACTCCTCCTGACTGCTAGTGCGGGACACACACACACAGAAGGTGTTCTACAGTCTCTTCTTCTTCAATGTCCTCACAGCTTCTGCAGAAGTCGTTGCTGGCAACATTCAATCTGTCAGCATGTTTTCCGATTAGACAGTGACCTGTCATGACGGACACAATGACTGAGACGTCTGTTCTACATCAAATTCGCAATCTACTCCCAAATACTTATGATTTAAGCCCAAAATTGTGCTGATCGGTGTATATGCCCGTTTGGGTGGGGCGTTCGCCCTTGGTATTGAACCTTAAATTTAAAGAGAAGTAAAGTAACACTCATAGTTCCAAAGCAGATTATTTGTCCATTTCATTAAGTTTGAAGAATGTTTGCTCATAAGTCTTGTCATTCCATACTAGAAACTCTTTTTACATATGACTCCACGCTTACCAATGATTTAGATTCTTTGGTTGAGTAGTAAAAATCGCATTTAATTAATTTTTCTTATTTACAACTTAATGACTTCTCATATAAAATAGTTTGCTTTGTTTTTGTTGTAGGCTATTCTAAGGCTATTCAACTAAGTCAGGTGGGCTTTTGCCAATATGTTTAGACAACCCACCAAGAGCAGCGCTCCAAAGTGGTGGCGCCAAACCATTGAGAAACTCTACACGAAAATATTTAAAATTTTGTTTCTTCTATTTAACAGTTGTTGTGAGTTAGAAAAATTTCAACATTATTCAATTTTTTGCAATTAAAATTGACTCTAATGCGAGCCAGGTAATGTTAACCCCTTACTCAACTATTGCCATTGGGCATGGAGACGATGAACAATTTGAAATGGTTTAAATGAACATGTGTCTGTCTGTCCGTCTCTTAGACTTACCTCAACTCCAGACACTCAAGGTGTGTGGGCTTACTGTAAGCCCCCCCCCCCCCCCCCCCCAAAACTTTACGACCATTTCGAGTCGCCTTAAGTATTCCCTGGATATGATTTGAAAGATTTTCACGTTGTGTTGAGTTTATGGCTTCTCTATGAGAGGCGGATTTCGTTTGTTCGATTTTATAGCCGTTAACTTAATTGCGTACTAAGTTTTGCAGCAATGAATGTAGAGAAAATCAACATAGACTGAAGTTTAGGCAAAATTTAAATAGTTTATGACTTGGAGACTCTACCCCCCTTATTGCACCAAAAGAGGTGTAATGAAGCTGAAGTGTATAATTCTCTGTGATGATTAGCATGATGTTGTTGTGTGTTGCCCCAAGCCATCACCATGCATTGACATGCCATCGAAGGCAGTTGCAATATTTGTATGGTATATGGTGATCCAATCGGTGCATGTAGTTATTACCTGAATTGCAATTAGATTGCAGTAAGAACACCGAAAGGTTGCTGAGAATTGTAAGAGGGGTTATAGTTGGACACTTTGTGATAGGCCATATGGCGGCGCATATGTGAATTTCGCATAATGATTGCTGAAGAAGTGGTCTTAATATGCATGTCCAAGACTAAAGAAGCAGAGACTTTGCATCTCGGGCAGATGGTTTTTCTTCAATCTGGGAGATTTTGGAGAGATTTTGGCATATCATAGAAATCTTTTCAGATAAGTGGACAGAACCGTGCGGCAGGGGATGAAACATGTTGTCATGTGTGACGCACAGCATTACTAGCTGTCACACGCCAAGTAGACATTGGATCAAGACTTGCCTTTACGGGAATGCACATGTGAGAGTATCGGATCGGCCCTTGCTCTCTACTCTATTCTTATATATTTTCATCTTCTTATCTCCACTGGCCTAGTCTATTGGCTCTGCACGAGCGTAATTAGACCACTACTTACTAAGGTTAGGTTGAAAAGAGGGTGCGGATATCAATCCGCCCCATTCCACTATGGACGTACACCTTAGCCAGTAATCGGCTTGTTGTGCGCTCTAAATACAAAACGCAAGCTCGTTTCATTTACAAAATCCTTGGTTTCCATACCCCGCCCTTAGTTGGTTCATGCCTCTTATTGTGTCCCCACCTAAAAACCGTTGTCTGTTAGCCGCGAAAGCTGGGGAACGACATTGGAAATGCTGCAATGTCTTATCATCTTCGCCACGTGCCCTACACATGCTACCACTTGCCACAACGATTTTGCATAAGCGAGCACGTAGTCACCGTAGGCCACCTCTCGACAGACGTAGATAACACTATACAAGACACTGATACTACACGTGCTGTTTTATGGTTCTGAAGCATGAGTACTTGTGAAAGCAGATGAGGCAGTGCTTGGAGTATTTGAGAGAAAGATTCTTCGTAAATTATATGGACCTGTTTGCGATAATGGAGAATATAGGCGACGTTAGAACCACGAGCTGTATGAGCTGTATGACGACGATAGCATAGTTCCAATTCCAATTTTTGCCCATGAACGTTCCGCTAAGGAACACGAGCAAACTTCTTACATATCAATGAGTGCAGTCCGATTCAAGTTTAAGCTCAATGATAAGGCACCTCCTTTTTATAGCCAAGTCCGAACGGCGTACCACAGTACGACACCTCTTTGGAGAAAAGTTTTACATGGCATAGTACCTCACAAATGTTGCCAGCATTAGGAGGAAGCATAGTTACACGCATCAAAATACAACGGATGCGTTGGCTAGGTCATGTTGTCAGAATGGATCCAGCTCCAGCATAGAAGTCTTTTCAAGGCAAACACGGTCGTACACGCAAACCGGGAAGACCAAAAACCCGATGGAAAGATCAAGTTTTGGGAGACACCTCGAAATTTGGTGTCAGAGATTTTAGAATGAGCACAGAAGACCGAGGCGCTTGGAACGCTATTCTACGTTCGGCTAGTGGAACAAATATTCTGTCATAGCCAATTAAAGTAAAGTAAGAGCTCGTAGTCCTATGTGTCCCGTTATGATACCGAAAGCTATACTGATCTCCTTCTTACTTCTTTTCAGTAATAGCCTCGTCTTTACACGATCCGGATCTCCACACAGGATTTTCGCCATCCTACCAACCCTTTCGTTGTCCCACACACGACCAAGTCATCTGTCCTTCTATGCCAAATCGTCCGCTCTTTCATACCCACTAACTCCGCTTTCGCCTGGCACCCAAACGATGCGGATCGTATCATCCTACAAATGTTTTCGGGACCTTATCGTCCGGATTGTTGTTGCCCTAATGGACTGATTACTGTCCGTAAAGATGTTCACACTCAACGTCCTCGCGTGAACTCCAAATTACCTCACGCATTCTGTGATAGCCCGGATCTATGCTGCAAGATTTTATTATGGTCAGGCAGTCGAAAACACATTTCAGTCCCTGAATTATCAATGTATACCCCAGGTCCACTTTGTCCTCTGGCTTCGATCCATCCGTGTAACATGATCGATCTTTCAGATGACAAAACTAGGGTTCCTCTGGCAGCCGCGTCTCATACTTGACCTCAAGTGTAATCTAAGGTAACCGATTGAAAACCTCTTCTAATCCATTCGGGTTTTCTTTCGTCGCCTCGATTATACTGCGATGTATTGACCTGCCTCAGCAGTTTGGTGGACTGCGAGGAGAAAAAGTGCAACGTAAGGAAGTGCCACATTCAGGAGCGAACCGAGAAAGCTCACAGATATTGTGCACCACGTAGACAAGCCGTAGGCTCGAATCGGGGCCTGAATGCGGGGATAGTCAAATGGCTCTGCAGGAGCGTGATAAGACCAATACTTACTTACGCCTCAGTAGTTTGGTGGACTACGAGAAGAAAAAGTGCAAAGTAAGGATAATACAACAGGTTCAAAGGATATGTTGTCTTGGCATCGGCGGAACTATTAGGACCACGCCCATTATGGCACTGGAGAATATTCCAGATATGCGATCCATAAACATAAAGATTAAGTGTGAGGCAGCCCCTGAGGCTATGAGACTTAAGGCGATGGGAAAGAAGATGGAGGATAGGAGCAGTTCATACCATCGGGGTATTATCAAGGCGACGATTAGAAAGAATGGAGATTTTCGATACCTGAGACGACACTTGAGGTTGAGTGTGAGGCACTGCTGCCAGCGGCACCGTCATGGATTGATGAAACTCTGGTATTGCCATCTTAAAATTAAGAGAGCAGAACGGGCCGAGCGTCTACATTGAGAACTCTGACACAGAGATCTGTTTTCGACTGCCTTACCATAATACGGGGCTGCCCTCCGCCTGCAATGTGAGAGGTGGTGTGGGGTTAACGTGAAGACGTCAAGTATGAACATCCTTACGGACAGTAAACTGGCCATCAGGGCAATAACAAGCAGGACGGTAAGACGTCAAGTATGAACATCCTTACGGACAGTAAACTGGCCATCAGGGCAATAACAAGCAGGACGGTAAGATCAACAAAAGCCTTAGACGTAAGGAGATCAACTCCTATTCTGAGGAGGGCACGATCTGCATCGTTTGGGAGCCGAGCCATAGCGCAGTAAGGGGGAATAAAAAAGCAGATGATTTGGTAGTGAAGGCCAGAGCACTACCGTCAATCAACTTGGTTAACGCGAAGCATTTCGGGGCGACGCAGTCCGAGCTAATGGCGTGGGCGACGAACGTATGTAACACTGTGGAACAGCGAAACGGTCCGAAGGACGGCGAAAATGCTATTGGCAGACCTGGATCAAGACAAAACGAGTGTAATACAGATGGGTAGTATCCAGGCGACGGTAATCAATATGGCTATCGGCATCATTATGGGGCACACAGGACTATAGCGTCATATATGCAGAATGGGTGCGGCAAGTGATAGCGTATGCAAGAAATATGGGGAATACGAGAAGACCTTGGAACATTTGCTATCTCATTGCCCAGGATTCTCAGCTAACAGATATCGACAATTAGTTTTTGATATGATACTGGTACCGACTTAGGCCCATTAGGGGGATAAGGGATTATATGTGTGGCACGAAGTACCTGAACTATATTTTGTTCGAGGTTTCTTTTCATAAATTAAAGAGCACTACGAGCTGATAACTGATTGGCATGGCATGTGTTTAGATCCAGCTCATCGGAAAATTTGGTTGAAATTTAGGGCAATGGTCACCTGGTCCACAAGGGACCATCTCTTCTCTTATATATAAAAATCTATTTGTGTCTGTTAGTTGGTTTGTTTGTTTGTTCCGTATTGACTCAAAAACGGATGAACTGATTACCTTGAAATTTTCACAAATTCTGTGGGTTGATCTGGAAGGAAACATAGGCTATATAATTTTTTGATATCGAAAGGGGAGCGGACCCTCCCCCTTAACCCAAAAGTACGACCCAAAAATAAAAGTGTATCGATCAGAACAATATGCGACTCAAATGAAAGGTTTTAAGGAGTAGAGCACAAATTTCGTATTAAAAATTGCGTCCGAGGAACTGGGGGGGGCCGCCCCAACCCCAAAACCACCAGAAATGGGTTTATTGGACGATAATGACAAAATGGGACTCAAATGAAAGATATTTGGGAGTAGATTACGAATATGGTGAGGGAGGAGGAAAAGGTTTTTTAATTTGTTGATATTGAAAGGGGGCAAACCTTCCTCGTTTCCCCCAAACATACCACCCAAAATCACAAGTGGACCGATAAAGACACAATGGATATCAAATGCACCCAGGAAGTTGCCCTAACCCCAAAATGTCTAAAACCAGACAAATTGGTCGTCCATATCAATATGGGGCTTAAATGAAAGGTATTCGTGAGTAGATTCCGAATCTGGCATACAAAATCAGATCGAAGTGTATGGGTCACCCATCCCCCAAAAGCTCCCCAAATGGACATATGACAAGATGGGACTCGGTTTGTTTGTCCGTAGAATCCAAGAAAGGAAACATAGGCTATACAATTTTTTGATATAGGAAGGTGAGCGGAACCTCCCCCTTACCTAAAATACGCCCCGAAAATAAAAGTGTATCGATCGGAACAATATGGGACTCAAATAAAAGGTTTGAAGGAGTAGAGCACGAATTTCGTATTAAAAATTGCGTCCGAGTAACTGGGGCGCCGCTCCAAACCCAAAACCATCAAAAATGGGTTTATTGGACGATCATGATCATGGGTCTCAAATGAAAAGTTTTCAGGAGTAGATTACGAATATGGTGAGGGAGGAGGAAAGAGCTTTATAATTTGTTGATATCGGAAGGAGCGGACCCTCTCCCGTTACCCCAAAAACATCACCCAAAGTGGACCGATGATGACATTATGGGTATCAAATGAAAGGTATTGAAGAATAGAATACGAATATGGTATTAAAAATTGGCTCAAGTACCCAGGAAGTCGCCGTAACCCCAAAACTCTTCCTAGCCTGCAAATCGAACTTTCATATCAATATGGGACTCAAATTAAAGTTACTCGGGAGTAGATTACGAATCTGGCATACTAAATCAGGTCAAAGCATACTAAATTAGGTCAAAGTATAGGAGGTCACCAACCTCTCAAAAACTCCCAAATGGCGTACTAGCCAATACGTCTGCAAGGAAATATAGGCTATATAATCTTTCGATATCGGAAGGGGGACGGACCCTCCCCCTTATGTCAAAAACACAACCCAAAACAAAATCAAAAGTGGACCGATCGGGACAATATAGGTATCAAATGAAAGGTATTGGAGAGTAGAATACGAAAATGACATTAAAATTAGAGTCTAAGTACCCATCGGGTCACCCCAACCCCAAAACTCCCCCCAAAAGACATATTGGACGTTCATTTTAATATGGGGCTCAAATGAAAGGTATTCGCGAGTAGATTTCGAATCTGGCATTCAAAATCAGATCGAAGTATAGAGGGTCACGCCACCATTATGACTATATGATACTTGGCTGAACCGATTTTCTTAAAATTTCCACAGATTGTATACGTTTCTCTGGAGGGAAACATAGGCTATATAATTTTTAGATATCGGGTGGAGGCGGACCCTCCCCCTTACCCAAAAAACGGCACCCATATCCGAAAGTGGTCCGATGGGCACAATAAGGGTGTCAAATGAAAGGTATTGGAGACCAGAACACGAATACGGTATTAAAATTTGGGTCCAAGTACCCGGGGGGCCGCCGCCCCCCCAACCCTAAAACTCCTCTAAGCAGATATATTCGAAGTTCATTTTAATATGGGACTCAAATGAAAAGTATTAGGCAGTAGATGGGAGGTCGCCCTCCCCCAAATATCCCCCCAATGGGCATATTAGCCGGCCATGGCAATATGGGTCTCAAATGAAAGGTATTAAGGAGTAGATTACGAATATGACATTAAAATTTGCGTTCAAGTATAGGTGGCGCTTTTCCTCCCAAAGATATGTCAAATGATTTATTTGACCCATTATGACAATATGGGACTCAAATGAAAGGTATTTGAGAGTAGAAAACTAATTGGATATCCAATTTTGAAGCCAAGTGTTTTGGGGTACGCCCTAAAGCACTCCCTAAACTGAACTTCATTTCCGTTGGGAATAAAGAAGGAATTTGATATATAATTGCAGTGCAAAGTGCCGGCGGCCGCCCCAACCCCAAAACACACTCCAAACGGTTCACATTTATTGGTCATGGGAATATGGGGCTCAAATTGAAGCGATTTGAAAGTGCAGCACGAATTTGATATCCAAATTTGAGATGAAATGTCTGAAGTGCCCTCCCTCCTCTAATAAGAACATTACCCTAAGGATGAACGTTAGCACCAGGAACCGAGAAGGGGCAAATTCTCACACATCAATGATTGATTTCCTATTCAAGTTTAAACTCAATGATAAGGTACCTTTTTTATTGCCGAGTCCAAACGGCGTCGACACCTCTTTGCGGAAATTTTTTTAATGATCATACATGGCATTCCACCTAGCAAATGTCGTCGACATTAGGAGGGGATAAACACCGCTTTGTTCGATGTTCTCACCAGAATTCGAACGCGTTCAGCGTCATAGGCTACAATGGTACGAATTCGTATCCGCATTCAGGGCGAAGTGTCCCCACCCTAAAAAGATATTAGAGAGTTAAAGAAGGTGCAGCGGGGCGGGCCCGTTTCGGCTAGTTTTATATAAAAAATAAAATACATGTCATAAGATATGC